>NW_015172652.1:24627-46086 GCF_001447785.1 Gekko japonicus | reverse complement strand
GGGAGCGATCCCTGCTGGCCAGAAAGGAGGAGACATCTGAGCGGCTGCCGGCGAGACGGGCGCATGATGACGTTGGACGCTGGCGTAAAGCGGAGCCAGAAGGACGTTGCTGGAACCAGAGGAAGGCGTGAATCGTGCGACCGAAGGAAAGAACTGCCGCCGGATCGAAATGGAGCCCGCCGGGAACGAAGCGAAGCGCCGAGCCGAGAGCAAGCATGTCAACCCACCACCACAGGGGTGCCGGTAGGAAACCCCACCCCCATAAAACTCTGTGGCCATAGTTAGGGTAATTTGTGTGACTAGCACCATATGTAAGCCGCTCAGAGACCCCCTGAGAAAGGGGGTTCGAGCAGGATATAAAGTCTAAAGTTAAATAAATAAAATAAATAAACTAGAAGCTAATTTTGTAAGCATTGTGTATGACCACCATCTCTTGGGTTTTTAGTGGTTTTTCTTTACTTTCACCTGTAGTTTGTAGTTACCTTTCCTTGTTTCTTTGTAGTTTATAGAAAATGCAATTAAAAATCCCCTACGGGGGGAGGGGAAAAAAGGTGAACCATTTTTCAAGTGTTTGAGGGTCCTATTCAGAATTTGTTATCAAACTATGATTTGAACAGAGGAGTGTTTGCTTCACTACCAAATATGAGCTGCCTCAGAGGAGTCAAAGTGAAGCCAAAAGGAAACATTAAAAACTATATTAAAATAAACAAACATGTTAGGTAAACAGGTAATCTTTAATTGTCAGTATGACTTAATAGGACTGTTAACAGTAACATAAAGAAAATTTTAAATATATTTTGACGTCATTGCTTTGGTTGTAGTTAGTAACATCCCTGATAAGCAACACCACTCTTGTGATGCTACAAATGCTGGCTCAGGCTCCCTTTGTCAGTATCAGTTTCCACAATCATTAATAGCCCTATTGCAGATTTAGAGGGATTGCCACAGCATCCATATCATTAGTTCCATTCAGAGATGAAATTGATTCTCCCAGTTCCCAGGAAAATAATATTTGAAGAGACAGAGGGGAGAGAAGCTCAGAATGGCCCTTTTTATAGGACATTTATTGCTGCTTCTTTACGGAGTAAAATTAGTACTTGGTGCAGACTGCAGGCGTTCATAAAACATTCTCTTTAGCCCAATGTGTTTCTATAGCCCTGTTCTCATTCCAAAGGCAGGGCTGATTTTTTTTCCCATTCACAGTGAAATTCACTGTAGATGGAAGAGGAGGGTGGTGAAATGGAAGAACACTGGCACATATCCCTCACCCACCATCTATCACGTGCCTGCCTGTTTCGATTGTGAGCCAGTTAGGCGAGGACAAGTTTATTTATGAGTTCAGTATGGTGCTTACTACACTGATGGCAATTAAAAATGGATAGCCATAAACTTAGTGGTCATGGAAGTCGTAGTAGCATTTATAGGAAAGAATCTATAGTATGGCTCACATTCCTGACCTCCTGGTCCCTGTCTAGTCTTAAGAAGCACCCCAGCACACTGAAAGAAACATAGAGGCAACCAATGCTCCCTCTAAGCTGTGCAGTTTTGCAAACAAAAATTCTACTTTGTGAGCTACTGGCATTAAAGTTGTGAGCAAGTGATTTGGCTACTGCATAAATTAGTTTGTTCTGGAGTCATCCTTCCTGAGCTAAGACAAAAATTTGTGAGCTGGAAGCTAAAGAACTGCGAGCTAGCTCACACTAACTCAGCTTAGAGGGAACACTGGAGGCAACTTCCCTCCCATTTTTCACCCTTGCATTGATCAAAGGAGAAGAATGTACTTACTAACTGCAGAATTCCAAGCCCTTTACTTCAGCTCCTGATTACAGAGACAAGGAGTAGGAAAATACATGGTTAAGGCAAGCCTCAACTAATTTTACTTGGCTTTATGAGCTAGACCTGTTTATCAGACTTCATGGTTTTATATTTCAATGATCATACTTTGTAATTATTGCTACCACAAAAACTAACCCTAAGGTAGGTTTCAGTTACTTGTCATTTGTTTAAAGCTATAACAAAAGTTTTGGAGTGTATAAATATATATGCCCTGATTGTCCTCACAACAAAAATATACAAATGCTGAAAATACTAGGTGCTACAATGAGACTTCTAGGCGCCTGGGGTTTGTCAAGCCCAGGCTTAAGGTTCTAGAGCTGCTCAAAGCACTGACAGCCAGTCTGCACATGATGATATAGCTACTATATCAGGGCCTCTAAGATTGTTGAGCCCATGGGCACTTCTGGAATTTTGAGGAAGGCTTGAGTGTTCATATATTTAGGTGCTAATGACAGAGATCCTGCTGGTGTACCAACTGCTCCAATACCAACAATCTCCCTAAAAGATATAGTATCAGCTATGATGTTGTAGATGCCCTTGAGCACTTCAGCATTTATGATAAGGCCTCCTTGTCTGGAACAGTTCAGTACTTCATGCCCACCATGGCAACTATGAGACAGTCCCACACATGCTCAGCCTGGAGTTCTGAGGAGGACGTAATGATCTGGGGGATTAAGATATCTACAGTTCCATTGTCATGGAGAGATCACTAACAAAATTAATGCTAATGGAAACACCATGTCTCTATAGGGGTAGGATATTCAATAAGTTTCCATACTTGGCTGACTCATAATTTCTGGGAAGCCATTGGGCATAGGATGTGGTAGGTCATCAGTTTAAAACCCTGTTTGGCTTCTGCAATAAATCCATGCTAGATTTTTCCCATTTTAGGACAAACATGGCCAAACACCACTAACTCTGTAGTAGTGGTAGAACTGATTAAGTTAGTGAAAGGTATCAAATTTCACAAAGAATTGGCTTTCCATTACCACTTAGCTCAGAATTAATGCTTATTAACCACTGGCACAATATTGATTCTTCATATGGTTATGAAAGAACTCATGGCCTTGCTATGTGCAGCAGCCAAGACATAGCTACTACATGGAAAGATTCAAGACCCCCAACTCTCTCCTCCTAGCATAAGAAAATATGGGAATTTCTGGTAATGGAAAAAATTACAACTCAAATTAACTCAGAAAAAATAGCATCTTCTTTTGTGGCAGTATGGTAATATGGGAATTTCTGGTAATGGAAAAAATCTTCTTTTGTGGCAGTATGGCAGTATGGCTTCCTCTTATAGATTTTATGTCACAAAATGTAGCCTCATTTAATTTTGCATCTTCTATTAATGTATTGCAGTTTTAAATGTTACCTGGGAGTTATGAACACTTTGTAATGCCACTATAGTTTCATTATTGCTCATGTAAGATCCCGATCAGATGGCTCTTTAGCATTTAAAGATAATGTCCGGACAGCAACATCTGGGAAACGTCCCTCTTCTGTGAGCATCCCGTTTTGCCGTGCTTCAGAGTCGTACTTAAAAGATACTACTCAAAATCTGGAGTTTTCGGTTCCCAACGGGCCAATTGCAGACTTTCCCCATCTGATCGTTCCAGTGCGCAATCCTCCTGTCAGGATGGTCTGATGTCAGACCATCCAGAATGAGCTGCATTTTTTAAAAATCCCAATTCCGTGCATGCGTGGATAAACAAGGATGCGATGTCACACCTATGCGCATGCACTAACTTTTTTTAAAAAAAAAACACCGCACACGCCTTCTTCAGTGTTCACTGTCTAGACAATCCACAGCGGAGGCAGTGTGCTGTAAGACAATTCATTTGGAGGGCTGTCTGGTCATGCAACAATGGATTAAAAAGATCAGGATCAAATTAGAGCCAGGCTAATGGTGGGATTAGCTGCCCATCTGAACGCACCCTTAGTAATTTGTGTTAAAGCACAACCATTATACTTGTTGATGTTTTGGTTATGTTAGAAAATTGTTTTTTGTTTGTAAACCAGTTTTTAAAAAATTAATAATAATTAATTTTAAAAAATTACAAAGTTGGTGAAAAATCCTGCTTTCTGCAAGTGAAGTTGAATATTCTACTGAATCCTCAGCAGAAAACTGCAACATGTTTGCTAGCCTCT
Source organism: Gekko japonicus (assembly GCF_001447785.1). Classification (NCBI taxonomy): domain Eukaryota; kingdom Metazoa; phylum Chordata; class Lepidosauria; order Squamata; family Gekkonidae; genus Gekko; species Gekko japonicus. The sequence continues at coordinate 42,102 of NW_015172652.1, read as the reverse complement.
TCATAGATAAAACTGCTTGCATTCACTATGAACTAGATACCCCATTTGAACTTGTCCATAAAGTGAGTTCTTCTGGAGAGGTCTTTCTCTGAGTACCCCATCTTCAGAGGTGAGGTAAGTCATCATGGCTAGAGTCTCCTCAACAAGGGCGTTAACATTCTGGAATTTTTGGTCCCTTGAGGTTTCTCAGGCACCTCTTGCATGTCTCCCCCCAGGTTGTTCCAGTTTTCACCGTTTTTCAAGAATTATCTACTAGCCAGAAGATCTGTTTACTGTTATATTTTAATTAGTGTTGTTTTGAAGTATTTAATAGTCAATTTTAATGTATTTTATTGTGTTTTTAATGTTTAAAATGTAAGATGCTTTGAATGTCACAACAAGGGTGATACAAATATTTTAAATATTTTATTTTACAGCATACATAGCATAATGGTTATGCTAGTCCCGAAGAGCGGACTGCCGAGTTCCATGCATGGATAAGCACTTGATGTGAAACCAAAGAGAGTCAGGCTAAGGAAAGGAACACTTGGGGCCTTGGCCTTGCTGGAGGTGATGGAGGCCAGGCAGATGCTCCTCAAAATGTCCCCTACAGCTGAGCATCTGGCTTTCAACACATAGTTCATTTCCAATAAATAAGCAAATGTTCCCAAATCTGAAGCATATGTTCAAACAGACCTCAGGCTGCTTCACATTAAGCTACTATAATGTAACAAATACTATGTGTCGCTGGAGGAATTTCTTGTTTTGTGACTGAAAGTCAGCAGTCCTTCAGTCTCACAAATCCTTCCCTATTTCATCTTACATGCTTATGCCCTTAGCAGAGACATTTGTACTTACAAATGACACCCATTTATGTTAAAAACTACAGCTCACAGCAGAACATTTCTTTGTGATAATAGCTTATGGGGAGCCCTCAGTTTTGAACATGCAGAGACCTTTGTTGCATGCATTATTACTAAAGCAATAAGGGCCACAATAGATGTTATGGAAACAGCTGTGTGTGTTTAAATAGGCAGCTGTCCCAATTACATAGCAAAGGGATGGAAGTGGCAGAATGAGGAGTGCAACACCTTACCATTACCTACAGCTTTAGCTCTTTGCTAGCATGGACTTTTCTGAATGTTCTTCTCAGTGATGTCCACACAGACACTTTATGGGTGAGTTGTGACTAATTTACGTAACCTGCCCCCATACAATGTGTTTTGAAATCACTCTGTGGTGAGTTACACATATTTCCGTCAAGTCGGACAAAGTAAAGAATGCAATTGGGTTGTTACATATTGGCTGAAATTCAGCACAAGTGGGAGGTGGGATCCAGTTTTTCTGGATGAGTTTGTATTTTGCCTGGGACTGCCTGAAGGCCCAAGTTCACAGTTTGATATACTTTGTGTTCACTTTTTTACTGCATGTTCAGATAGTGGCTGTGGCCAGGAATGCATGTTACCAACTGCCACCCATTCTGGAGAAGTTACACATACTCTGACTTGCAGACTGGATTGTTGTAATATATGGAATTCTCACAAACTATGATTGGTCTAGGTTACAGCTGTCATGGCAAGTTACTCTTAGCATATCATTCCACCTCTTATCCAACATCACTGGCTCCCAATTCATTTCAGAATTCAGAATTCAATCCAAAGTCTTGTTTTTGCCTTTTAAAAGTCTAAACGAACAATTTGAAACTAGGTTATCAAGGAGTGCCTTCTCCCATATGACCCGGCCATACACTCAGTCCATCTGACTTAACCACTACACCAAACTGGCTAGGCACATGTGGCACAGGTGAGCACATGTGGCACAGGTGAGCTTTCTCAATGACACTGCCTAGACTTTAGAACTCCTTTCCCTAGGACACACATTTAGCTTCCTTCTTTCCAACTTGTAGAGTGCATGTGAAGACCATTTTCTTTTGACATATATTTGGCTGGATTATCAGAGATGGTGGTTTAATGTTATGCTGATTTTGGCTCTGCTACATGCTGAGGTTTGTTTCATTATGGCTTCTACTTTGGTTTTGATCTTATCTCCTGGTTTATTTATTTGCTTTTGACATTTGGAATTCTGTTGTGTTGTGTGTGTGTGTTTTTTAACAGGTCTTCTTGTAAATAAGTATTTTTAATTTCCTATTGCATAGGGCCTTGAGTGTATTACTGAAAAGCAGGATACACATTTTTAAATAAATTAATTGAGTGGGGTCTAAATTTTCAGCCTGTCCCTGGTGAGCCAACCACTGAGAATCAAGCTTTTTCCTAGTCACATAGCTTTGCCTCTTTATCTACACAGTTTCACCTTGGTTCTGGAACTTGGTCATGCTAAAGTGTGACAGAATGTTGGGAACTAAATTTTGTAAACTTGCTGATAGATTCAAGTTAACATGCTTTAAAAGAGCCCAAACTGAACCTTCATGCCAGTGGTCTAGCCAGTGGAAGAAAGTTCAGAGTACACAGAAACTTCCTTCTGATAGCAATACAGTGCATTTTAGACAGCCATCTGTGGTTTGATGCTCAAAGTCTTGTTACCAGGAAGGGGGAAAAGCCAGAGTACACTTGAATGAGTTCAGTGACATTTGCTGCACATACACACACACTGGTGCGTTTCCAGCCACTGATTTCAGTGTTCTAAATACCTGCCCAACCTTGTTAGCTTCTCTTTCACCCACTGTGGTATCCCTGATGCTCAGTAAATGAGTGCCTTCAATTGTTTGCCTTGACAACCAAGCTCAACAAGCCAACTGCCAGCAAAACTCAAGTTGAATCAAGGGGCTGCTTGAATAATTTATATGATTGTTACTTTTACAACCTCAACACATTTAGGTCTAAATCCAATATACTTGACTGACTGCACGATACTCAAATCCGTGCAAACAGGGCTAAAGAGGAACATACTTTTTTCCTGAGAGGACATATATATACATTCAAAAAGGGCAACAATTTAATTTCACTGGAGCTTGTTCTACAATACATGTCTCTGTGTAGTTTGTAATAGGAAAATGAAAGATATAGAACGTGCCCTACCTAACTAAAATGCCATGTTGAAGCATCCCTACCTTTGGAGATTTTTTAAAATCAAGAATGTCAGTCTTACCTTCTGTTGTAATATACATTAACTGCTTCCCGAACAGCAACTAGCAAGGAGTGAAATTTCAGCACTTTCTCCCATCCCGCATACAGGTCCTGAGTCTCTCAAATCAGATTTAGGTACTTTTACATTTAATATTGTATCAATTTGTAATTGTTGAATTGTTGAAATTGAATTGTTGAAATAATATTTAATGATAGAGGAATAATAAATGTCATTGTAGTGACATTCAGTGTTATTATTTAACACATACCTTGTTTAAAAAACACTTTCTTATCAACTTTGTACTCAACACATACTTCACAGGTTAAACATGGCTGCAACTCCAATATCATGGAACATGCTGATCTCCTAATATTACCTTCACTGTTGCTCAGGGGTCATTTGGGGGGGACGCGGGGGCACGCCATCCCCCCGGGTGAGGTGTGGGAGGGCGGGGCCTGGAGCCGAAATGACCCGTGCTGTTGCTTAAAATATATATATATAGTTTGGGCATAAAAGCTCAAAGACAATATTTATCAGAGGAGTGTATATTACTGCTCAAGATATCTGATCAAAAGAGCTTTAATTAGAGGAAAAGAGAGGAAAGGAAAGAAAAGGAACATGCTGAAAGTTTAAAGCAACTGACTGCTCAAATAATCCTCCAGTTTTTTGATGCAACTTGATTCCTCCCTGTCCCTGCCATAGAACCTTTCCTCTCTCTATGACTTCTGTACTTAACTGACTGAGGCTGCGGCCACACACACTAAATAATCCACTTTCAATCCACTTTCAGTGCACTTTCCAACTGGATTTTACTGTGTGAACTGGCAAAATCCAGTTGGAAAGTTCATTGAAAGTGGATTGAAAGTGGTTTATTTAGTGTGTGTGATCACAGCCTGACAGAACTTCTCACAGTACCAATGGCTCATTCTGCCAAAATGATATAAGGCTGGATTGGGACTGTGGGTGGTTGTGATTTGATTATAGAAGACTAATAAGATCGTCATGATGGCAAGTTTACACTCTGTCTCTATGAAGGTAATGTTCCTTTTCTTCTCCTTAACTGAAGAGTTTGTTTGTAGGTGTTTGTTCATTTACTTCAGTTATATCCAGCTTTTCTCCCCAATGGATATCTAAGGTAGCGTACATCGTTCTCCTGTCCTCCATTTAATCATCACAACAGCCTCTGAGTTAGGTTAGGCAGAGAGTATATGACTGGCCCCAGGTCAACCGCAAGCTTCCATGGCAGATTACAGATTCGAACCTTGGTATCTCAAGATTTTAGCTGAACTCTACAAAGAACAATGCTTCTTATGAACATAATAGTGTGTAGTGTTCAAAATCTGGTCCGGGGAAAAAGAAGAGCTTCTGCTGTAGCATCTAGAATTCTTTTTAAAATAATTATTTAATATGTAATTGTTCAAATAATATTGAATGTAGAAAATAAGATATATAATTATAGAAGCATCCACGATTATTTAACACTCATCCTACTTTAAAAAAAAACCTGATATACATCTTTATGAGACACCTATTCACAGTCATACAAAGACACTATACACAGTAGAAGAAAAAAATTAAGATGAAAAGAAACAAATGGATGGGAAACACTGGTTAATTTCTAGCAAAAGAAGCCAGGATTAGTAGAATTGCCCCTTCCCACTCATTTATTCTAATAAATTCTTCTCTGACTTGTATCCTATTTTCAGCATTTGAATCTGTTCAATCCCAGTTTAACTAGGAGAGTTTCTGCAGTTACAGAACTGGATCGTGCACAGTTTTCTGCTACTTTCAGTTCACCTTCCATCTTCAGTGCAGACACACATTGGGACTGCACTTGTGCAGGCCAGCTGGAGTTAGATCTTTCACCAGCTAAAAACTCTCTAAGGGGGTCCCCCCTCCCCCTCCGAAGCTGACATGAGAGGCTTTACCCGCCTAAACTTTCTTTTATCGCTCATGGTCCTGTAATGGCAACCAAAGTTATCGTCAAGAAATGCACAAAACATTTTTTTGATAAAAATCATGACCCGCTGGTACTTACCGCCAACTAGACTCCACAGAATAAATTTGGTAAATTCCCCTTGTTGCACCAGGATATGTGGTCAGATGGGTAACTTCCTCCACATATGGTGGTCTTGCCCAATCATTGCATCTTTTTGGAAACAGATTCACCAAAATATTCTTTTAATTACAGGTGTACAGTTAAATTTTCTTTCTGGCATTTTTTTTTTTGGAATACCAAAAAAAACCCAGTAGGAAATAAAGAGCAAAATGAGCTAATCTCTATTTTACTTTCTACAGCAAGAAATATGGTTGCTGCCCATTGCAAAAATCTTTTGCCACCACACTTCAATACTTGGTTTAGTCATATTTGGTCTTATTTTGTTATGGTAAAGGTTACCATTGGCAGTATATAACCATACTCTGAGAAAGCTTATAATAATTTGTGGCAACCTGGTTCCCACTAATGCAATTTTTGTCTGAACAGGATATCATTCCGAACAACCTGATTTACAAAGATATGATCTTCTTCTAATTTTTGCTTGGCTATTTTCTTTTCTTTGTTGAAGGCTGACTGTTTTGGTGTTTTCCATTGGTTTTCCTGTATTTGGATGGACTAGTGTGCTGTTCTCCTAGATGACAGATAAAGTCATTTCCACTATCAAAAAAAGAAGAAGAAAAGAAGAAGCAATCCTTGAAGTCCCTTAGCATCTTTTTACCTCCAAGCCAGAGACAATGCTTCACTCCAAGCCAACATGGTTTTGTGATGCCTTTCTATAAAACCCAGAGGCATCAGCAATAGTAGCTGCCATATCAGTATCCTCATTGTCAGTACCAGCCGCCCTCCTTCCAAAGGAAGAAGAGTACCCTGAGGCCCAGGTCTATGGGACAGCAGCCTTCTCTTAGAGAGCAGAGTCAGCAAGCACGGAAGTTCTGATTAGATGTTCAGATGCCCAAGATCCCCATGTTTGGGGATAGATTGGTCTGTTTTTATGAAGCTTAGTGTTCCATTTGTTCCGATGTTTGGGTTCTTTCTACAGTTCATAATGGTTATATCCTGATGTTTTTATCTCCTCTCCCATGCCTCCCTGCAACAGTGGCTTTGGATAATAAATATCCAGAGCTCAGAGTTCAGCTCAGAGAGCTCCTGCAGGAAGGGGCAGTTGAGAGGGTTTCATCAAGCCCAGGTTCAGGGAGTTTCTACACATAATGTGCATAAATAAATTTACTGCTCATTTTCATACATATATTTCTATAATTGCTTCTCATTTCCTTGGTGGGGAGGGCAGGATACAAATTGAAATAAATAAATAACATATAATTTCCTGTGAGTACACAGCTATGACCACATAGCAAGCAGATACGAGGGGCATGTAATATTGCACAGTGTTTATGGCAGATTTATCCCCTGCTCCTACCTAGCATTTTAGGATACCCTGATTAACTGGAGACTAGCACAGCCACAGTTTTAGAATGGACTACAAAAATGAAAGGGGGGGATGCAAAGACAATAAGCTAAAAACTAAATCAGTATTAAACGTGCTTCTAAAATACTTCAACTCTCTCATCTGTCTTGGCCTTTTAAAGCAGCAAGACTGTGCCAGTTATTTCTAAAGTTCGTAGCACCCTGGGACCTAACACACTGCAGACAAACCTTGCCAGTTGTTTCCATTTCTCTCCTGCTACCCTCCAAATAATTCCTCTCGCTAATTCTACAACATAGTGACCAAACAGCAAATTCTTTCCCCTAAATGATTCTATTCCCTACAAAACCAACCTAATTTCTGTACTTGCTATTGTTCTTGTTAAATGGGAGGGACATGCTGCTATTCCTTAATGAGACTATTCAGCGGACACAGTAGCTTCTTTCTATAGTGGCTGGTTGCATGCCAGTCATCCATCACCAGTTACGACTTTCTATTGTGCTCTATCTGTAGCAGCATTGTGGGAATAGAAGAGTAAAACAGTTTGGGGCTAATGTGATACAATATTCATGGCTGCATAGCATAGAAACAGCATTCCCGTTTATCACTTGACTATAAAACATCCAGTATTTGTTTCCTCAATGTGCATTCATTCTACTTGAAAAGGCGCGAGTTCCACGTTCACTCCAGAAAAATGAGGAGTTTAATGGCAGAGCAAGCTCTCTGCCACCCTGCTATGCAAAGTGCTCTAGAGAAAAGGAAACCATAACCGTCTGTGCTCCAGAATCCCAGCTGTGTTGGTCTGTGCCCAGAACTTCAACTTCAGCATTGTTTACAACATATGTTAGCTGAAAAAGACCAAAGGGGTTACTGATGTGCAAATGAACAACATGCTCAGCAACCACTTCAGTTCAGAGTTCTGCTGCCCAAAATCCTTCTGTCATGTCATTATTTTTTAAATCTATTTTTGCCCTGCTGAAGCTGTAGCAACTTGGCATACTGATGTATCATATCCAGGTTTGGGGGGGGGCTGAGCTGACAGTACCCCAAAAAACCCTTCTGCCAACCACCGGGCTCCCCTCATCCCTCCCACCCATCTCTGTGTTCCCCCAACACCTGGGCATCCTTCCCCCACTCACAAGCCCTCACACTGCTGGCACCACATTCATGCCCTTTCCACAACAGCACTAGCTGGCACATATAACTTTCTGAGTTGCTGCTGTACCTGCCACCTGCATGCACTTCTCCATAAACACTGGGAAACTAGGAGCATGGGTGATAGAATCCTTGCAAACAAATGAGCTGGAAGGGCACACAGACAGGTGGGTAGGGGAGGTGCGGGGGGAGGGGGTGGAGAGCCAGTGACAGTGGGCCTCACCAGAATGTCTGGTCCCCAGCAACTGCTGACACTAGCCCTGATCATATCAGTATCATATATTTGAAATTCTTACTAAGGACAAGGATATGCTAACATGACATTTTTTTGGAGAAACAGCTGTTCAGCAGTCAATTGTGAATTGCTATGTTGTGAAGATGTTGCCTGTTCATCCATGTTCTGTTTTGAGGCTTGATGAAAGTACTCCTTTAGGCACAGGTGACACAAAGACTGTATGATCACCACAGAACTGTATCATCTGTGTGAATTGAACTAAGCAGAAGGATAGTCCTCTTGAAAGAACAGATTCCTCTGCCAGGCTGAGGGTGTGTTGCAAGAGGCTGACAATATTGCTGGATGGGTGGTTGTTGTTGTTGTTGTGCTCTGCAGCATATGTAAGAGGCTAGAAACGCATACACAGCACCTTAGAGACCAACTGGAATTTCAGGGTATTAAGCTTTTGACAATCTCCCTTCTTAGTAGAAATTGGGATCTCAGAGTCTCTTTTATCCTAGTCAGAAGGTGGGAGGGGTATTATAAAGGATGCAAAAGCACAATGCATATTATAATCAGCTTGATTAGAGTAGAGGGGAAATGCTTTGGGGCAGAAAATTAGCATCTGTAGTGAGATAAGAATCCTACATCCCTATTCAGCCCTGGGAGGGGTCAATTGTTCTCAACTCACAGATTAAGTCAAGTTCAGCAAATTTGTGTTGTAATTTCCCCTGAACTTTCTTTGTTTGAGGACTGTCACTCTTAGGTCAGCAATGGAATGGCCTAGAAGATTAAAATGTTTTTTCCCCTGGGTTTTGAGTGTTGCGGTTTTTGATGTCAGATTTATGTCCATTTATTCCTTTGAGTATTCCCAGTAGTACTGTATCGCTGCGAGAGTTGGACTATACGGAAGGCTGAGCGCCGAAGAACAGATTCTTTTGAATTATGGTGCTGGAGAAGAATCTTGAGAGTCCCCTGGACTGCAAGGAGATCAAATCAGTTAATCCTAAAAGAAATCAACCCTGACTGTTCCCTGGAAGGCCAGATACTGAAGCTGAAGCTCAAATACTTTGGCCACCAAATGAGAAGGGAGCACTCACTGGAGAAGACCCTGATGCTGGGAAAGATTGAAGGTCAAAGAAGACGGGGACAGCAAAGGCTGAGATGGTTAGACAGTGTTATCGAGGGAACAAACATGAAATTAAGTAAACGGAGCATGACGGAAGGCAGGAGGGCCTGGCATGATGTGGTCTATGGGGTCGCGAAGAGTCAGACTCACCTGTGTGACTGAACAACAACAAAAATACCTTTGAGTAGATCAATGTTTAGTGGTTAAAGTGTTGGACTAGGATCTGGAAGACCCAGATCTGAATCCCCCACCCTGCCATGGAAACTTCCTGGGGACCTTGGGCCAGTTATACTCTCTCAACTTAACCTACCTCATACGGTTCTCATGAAAATAAAATGGAGGAGGGAAGACCAATGTACCCTGCCCTGTGCTCCTTAGAGGAAGGATGGGATAAAATGTAGTAAATAAAATAAACACACAAACTACTGTGACAGTGGGAGAGCCTTTCTGAACCAACAGCACTTATAGCTTTCAAGACTATAGTACTATATAGAGAAGTAATTATCACTGATGTGATTCTAAGAATATTTCATACGTTTCTGGAATGCAGTTGTGCTGCAACATGCAAAGCAAAACCCCTTGATTTCACCTATACGTATCAGTGAGCACCAGAGTTCATCTTGAATTTCTTCCTTGCCTCTTTCTCATAATATCTTACCCAGCTCTTATACTACTGCTGGCCTCTTGCTCAAACCCCCAAACAAATCATCATGGAGAAAACACTGCTGGCACCTGTTGCCTTATTTCTGTGGCAACTTAACTGCCCACTTTACCCTGATGGAATGCAAGAAAAATGACAATGCTATTCCTTTATCACCAATGTTTTTTTAATATGGCAAATCAGTAACTATAAACATGAGGACAATCTACAAACTAGAAAGTATTAAACATGCATGAGATGCTCTCACATCCCAAAGATGGCAATGTAAGTGCAATCAAGGTGTGTCTCGCTCTCAGAAGATCATGATCGAGTATGAATCTCAATGGGCACTGAATCCAGCATTCAACAAGATGGCAGTCAGTCAGCTGGCTGCAGTCAGGACAGGTATTTCTGAAGCAAGCAGACCTTCACCACCATGATATTGTTCAATGAGTTTGCACACTACAAAACTAGTCCTGCAGCAAACCCTATGTAGACTGATTTTTTTTTGCCCATTTGCAATCTAACTGACAGTGTGGAGTGGCATCTGTCAGGCTGCCAGTTGAAACCAAGATCAAAATTTGGCCACCGTAGTGTATATTTTATTGTAATAGGTGCATGTCAATTTAACCTGGTTTTTCAGTTGTGTTTGCCAGCCTGTTGTGTACTTGAGACTGGCAGCAAATGGAAGTACATGCTGACCTAGTTATAGCAAGCTGGCATTAAATAGTTCCTGTAAATTCACTGCAAGACATCTTCCCATCTACAGTGCCATAGGGCTTCACAGGGTCTTGCAAGGTAGAGAACAAATATTGCAGAACAGTCTAGTCATTATGGCTGTATTCTAACTGAAATGGTGAATCAGTGTCTGGGATGTACCACATCACATTGCAGTTGAGGCTAACTTGACAGTGCATCTCCACTGAAAGCACAGATTATTAGAACAGGGATAAACCAGAAGCCTAGTGGAGTTGTTTTATTTTATTTGTAGTCAGTCTCATGAGCCCCAACCTGAAATCCAAAGTGGTAAACCTGTACCTCTTTTGTTGAGACCTAGTGGATATACATTAGCTAAATTTGAGGAATAAATTCAGCTTACTGAGCACCCTTTAATTGATGGGGTAATAGTGAGAGAGGCACATATCCACAGACAGTGACAACCACATAATATCACTGAATTTCTTTTGTGTGCTTTCCAATGTAAAGAATATTCTGCACTGCCTTGCCTACTCTACCTTACAGCTTGTCCTGTAAAGCTTACTGGGACTGAAGCTGAAAATACCTTACAGGTAAATATAGGCCCCGGTCACACGGGCCGGATATCGCGGGGGGGGGAGGCGTGGCTGTTTGCCCCGGATCAAATGTCCCACCGACGTCCCATAGTTTGGGGGGAGGTGCCGATCATACGTCAATCCTGTGGCGCGGCAAAGAAGCAGCGCGGCGGGGTTGTATTTTTTTACTGAAGTGTGCGCATGAGCCGTTGGGTGCTTGTGCGCATCCCGTGGAGACTTGGGGGAAAAACCTTTTTGCAACAGTACATGGGCGGGCGCCGTATGCCACGAGCTACCACCTGAAACATGATCAGATGCCCGCCCTTGCCCCACGGTTTACGGAAACTAGTACCTCGGAAGTACTAGTTTTTTATGGCGCATCTTCAGCAGGAAGCCTTGGGTTCGCCATGGGAGCTCTACGCTTCCCAGATGTTGCGGTTTGATCGTGCCCGGAAAATCTGCCTATCTTCCATCTCTGTAGCGTGGCTAATGCTCCGTGTGACCGCAGCCATAGTTCAGCTAATGGGATTTCCTCATGGGATTTATTTTCCTATATCTTGTTGACATATTTTGATACTCCTGCTGAGCTGTGTAAACTGAGGAGGCCTGATAGATCCATCTATTCTAAGGCTCTATTGACTGTAGTGGCCTGTTTCCAGTGGTGGTTCCTAGATGCTCCTGGTAAACCCACAAGCAGGGCAAGAGAGCAACAGGGTTTTCCTGGTTGTTTGCCTGTCCCAATAAAGTCCAGAGGTATTCTATCTCTGAAGAGGAAGTTTCCATTCAGATAGTAGGTTTAATAGGTGTTGACAAACCAATCCTCCTCTAAAGCTATTTCAGCCAGGGGTAATCAAGACATCTTCCAGCAGTGAATTCTGTAAGTTAATTATGCACTGTTTGAGAAAGTCCTTGTGCTTTCTGTCCCGAGTCTACTACCAATGAACTTGGTGGTTACCCTGAGTTCTAATATTATGGGAGATGGAACTGTTTAAACTTATCCGTTCTTTGTTCGGAAAAATAGTTGCTTGGTTGGTTCTACATGGAAACTTTGCTTACATTTTTCACACACACACACACACACATTGCAACTGCAGTGGTTTTCTTTTTCGCAGTCATATAACATCACTGCAGATACATCTAACTTCTGGGTTTTCCCCAGATTCACTTCATAATTTACAGAACCTGCTTTGGTAGACTGTACTTAAAGTGAGTTTGGTTGCAGTGCAGATGGGGAAAAGCTGGGTTTTGCACCTCCCCACTTACTCCTGACACTAGTTCCACTCATTTTCCTTTATGTGCACCACATTTTTGCCATTTTAAAAAAAATTAATAGTGGATATATCACTATGGCCATATACCTAATAGGATTTTTTGGAATGCCAGTAAAAGAGTACTCCAGCGGTAAAGGAACGAGGAATGACTTCTGGAAGGGGAAAGCATGGAGAATATCCCTGTATTGAAGCTCTGTTGCCATTTCAAATACTTTTGTATTCACAGTGGCAATCAAAGCAAAACATGGAACTGTTCCTGTGTGGAAGCAACCTTTATCAAGTGAGCATCAGCTTTTAATCTGTAACTGTGAGAATGGTATACTGCTATCCATATTTAGTGAATCTGTGTTGTCCCAAGATATGGGATGCATGTGATCCATGGTGTTATCTGAACTTTTTCCATTGCTCCTCCCTCATCACCACTCCTCTTCTGTTCTTGGCTATTCTATAAACAGTTCCATGGGTACAAGAACACTGCAATGTTTTTTGCATGTCTTGGGGTGTGGATTTTACTTCCTTCCTGAAGCTTCTGTGAGTGGCTACACCTGTTTGCTCAAAGGACATTTTTTAATCTCATAGGACTGAGTATTTGGGAATTGTGTGTTGTTTTACTTATCATTTATCCTACATACTGTCTTCATGCAGAGCAGGGTTTCCCAAACTTCTTGAACCTTTGCAATTCTGACACCAAGGTGGGTGCAACCACAAAATGAGAGTCATAGAAGACAGAGCCAGTGTTAGCAGTCAGACCTCTCCTCTCACTGAAGGGCAGTTTATAGACAGAAAACACATAAACACCCTTCCTAATATCTATATTTCAGCTCAAATATCATAAGCTGCAATGTACTGCCTGGCCTAGAAATGAGACAAAATGGATGCCAGCCAGGACAAGTCTGACACAGCTTACATGTTTGTGGGAAAGAGCAGCTGACCCACTGATGGCCTCCGCTCCATCCTAAAGAAATGCATATTTTAGGACAATGAGTCTCCCAAGACAGGTCTTCTTACCTTGGACTAATCTCATCAAATTCAGCCTCATTTCCCCTTGCCTATTTATCCTAATTATGTAACACTTTTGGTAGTTTCCCCATCCATTACTCACGATGGTCATCAAGAAATATTAACACCTATAGTTCACCTCAGGTTAATTCATCAAGGTTTCACCCAAATTATTGTTCACCTCAGAACTCATCATGTTATTGTTTTGGGGAAAACACATCAGACTGTTCCAGGGAGCATTTCCCCCTATAATTGCAAACATGCTGCTTCATAGCAGTATGTGTGTGTGATCTCCACGCAATACCTCACACCCCCACTTGCTTGTGGGTCCTCTCCTCTTCTCCATGAGATGCTGGTCGTTTTGCTGTCTGTAAAAGAAAGCCTTTGGTTGAGGCAGTGGACTTTGGTTGAGGCAGCGGATGCCTAAAGGTTTTGGCCTCCCTGCCTACAGTGCCCAGGTACACTGCCCTTTCTTAAAGATCACTGTGGCATCCATTAAATGGGTCCTTGTTTTAGTTATATGCACTGCACTTGTGAAAGGTATATCTAGTGGGCCTGCTCTTTTAATTGAAACCTAAAAGAAATTTAGTAAATGACGCTTTCAATGGCATGGAGTAAATAGCAGGAAAAGCTTTTCCTGGCTGAGATCTGTGCAGAGGAGCAGGGCCCATTCAAAAAAGGCAATTCTCCTCTGACCTTGTTGTTCACCAGTATTAACTGTTATGACTCCTGTGATCCATAAGGCATGAGTCACGTACAATCACATACTTTCTTGCCATTGGGATTCATGTACTGGTTCAAATAACATTACTCGCTTGACTAGTGACACAAAGACGAATCCCAGTAATATCCTGATCCAGCATGTCTCCCAACCCTAACACTGTAAGTACTGGATTAAAACAACTCTTCACATCCAGGCCTTAACTGAGAGCCAGTTTGGTGTAGTGGTTAAGTGTGGGAAAACCGAGTTTGATTCTCCACTCCTCCACTTGCAGCTGCTGGATGACTTTGGGCAATCCATAGTTCTGTCAGAGCTATTCTCTCAAGTACAGTTCTGGAAAGAGCTCTCTCAGCCCCACCTACCTCACAGGGTATCTGTTGTGGGGAGGGGGAAAGGAGTTTTTAAGCTGCTCTGAGACTCCGAGTAAAGGGCGGGGTATAAATCCAATTTCTTCTTCTTCTTAACCACCCTTCAACTAGGAATGTACAAATATGCCCTTTGGGGCTTTGTTTTCACTCTGATTGTTTCATTCCATACGTTTTCATTGCTTGTGTTCCTGATATGTTTCATTCTTTTTAATAGCACTTCAGTTCCCTTTTTACACATTTATAAATGACAAGATGCAAAAACCCACTCCAATTTTAATTGTAATAGGTTTTTTAATGCTTTTACGCCACCTTTCTGCCATATAGTGAGATCCAAGGCAGTTTACAGTGAAAGTCACACCAAACAGATATGGCTGGACAATAAGAAGCACAAAAAAAATCTCTCATTTAAGATCACAAATGGGATCTGAGTTCACAGTACATTTCCCCAGGCAGTGATTTTTTCAGTGCTTCATACATAAGAAAGAACTGGCATGGTCTCCCCTCAACCCTGGCTAGAACTCTTGCTCCCTCCTCCATTCAGATTTCCTTAGAGCCATTGGGAAAGGGGAGGAAATGACAGCACTTTAGCCACAAGCAGAAAGAAACCCAACAAGAAACCTGAATTTTTGCATCAAACTCAAATCCATATTCGGATTGCCAACATCCAGATCTCCAAGAATTGCAATTCACCTCCAGACTAGAGAGATCAGTTCCCCTGGAGAAAATGGCAGCTTTGACATTATACCCTGCTGAGGTCACTCCCCTCCCCAATCCCCACCCTTTGCAGGGTCCATTGCCAGTTGTCCGGGAATTTTCCGTCCCATAACTAGCAACCTTAACCCATTTATGTGTGCAGAAAATTCAGTTACATTCCTGCCCTCAACATACTCTGCGCACTTCCGTGTGAAGACCTCTCAAACTCCAATGTCCTTGAAAGTCCCTGGGCCCAGACAAACAAACTGCTTATCACTTTCTGCTATGGTACTGAGAAGGTAGGTGCTCACTTTCCAGGAGGTGGAAGGGCTTCTTGACCACCTCAACTATCAGCCAGACCAGAGGTGCAAATACAGCAGCAGAGCATCAGAGGAGGAGAACAGCCGCTTCTGCTCTTTAGCCGGAAATGGATGCCTTCCTGCATCTTTAAGCTGACCGGGATGCACACACATACATACACACATTCCCAACACACAATTAGCACAAGCAATAAATATTTTTAAAGAACTACAGAAAAAGAAATCAACAACCCTCATTTAAAAATAAATGAATGATGCTGAATATTTCAAAATGCTCTGCTCCAAGGTACAGAAGTGCTGTTGTTTTCATATTTTAAAAAGCCCTCCATTGTTATGAAGGCCTATCAGACAACTGGGATTTTGGGGGGAGCACTTTCTTTTACATTCATTTCAACAAACAAGCAAGGTCTAGGAAGGCCCGAAGTAACTGCCTAACTCCACCGAGACTGGCATCTGGGGTTAAATGTGGATGTTCCCACGCAATCAGCAGCATGAAACTTTTTTTACAGCAGTAGCAAGCCTTAACGTTAGAGTAACCAACTTTTTCCTGGCCCTGCTGCTGTTCCTTTAAAGAAAAGAAGCCAAATGTGCAGTGAAGAACCAGAAGAAAAGCAAGACTGGGCTCCTGCACTTCTAGCAGCTGGCTAGAAAATGGAATATTGCTCATAGAAGATTTCACACATATCTTAGATAAAAATCCTCCTCCAAAACTATCACAAAGGGCCCTTGTCCTCCTTTGCACCTTATATTTCAAACATACAGATAGGAAGAAATGTAGTAGGGTGAAATATGGAAATAGAAAGAAAAGGTCCACAAACACATGTGTAAAACCAATGCTAAGATCAGACAATAAATTATCACACTATGGATCACTCCATTTGTTTTGGTTTTGGTTCTTTTAAGTTCACCATTTTGTAAGGATTTATACAGTATTTATTTTAAATATGATTCAAAAAGAAAAATTTAATATAGAGCATTGGTAGATTCACATATAAAGCAAAACTATAGTTGAAGGTTCCAGGAATGAGCTCTCTTACACTCCTGCTCCCCGCTCCTTTTTTCTCTCCTACTGTGGTCAGAGTCAGAAACTTCCAGTTGAGTATGAACTTTAGTTTGTCATTACACCTGAACTGGCACTGGTCTGTGCTTTCCCTCTAAACTGGTCTGAAGAGGGTTTGCATTTCTGGTTTGGAGGTAGGATTGCCGACAAGTCTGAAGAAAAATGTTCTGTCTGTTTATTATCTGGAAATAAAGCGTTTCATGGCATAGAAGTACACAAAATCACCTGGTAAATAGTATCCCATTAGACCTGCTTAGGCCCTGGTCACACGGGCCGGAAAATGCAGGGGGTGGGAAGCGTGGCTGTTTGCCCTGGAGCAAATTTTACTTCCTTCCTGAAGCTTCTGTGAGCGGCTACACCTGTTTGCTCAAAGGGCATGTCATAGGACTGAGCATTGGGTGTAGCATGGCAAAGAAGCGGTGCGGAGCGATCACACCAGCAATCGCTAGGCGCCGCTTCCGTGGTAAACGAGAATATTTTTTTCTCATAAAAAGGTGAGCATGTGCATGATTGTTTGTGTGCATCCTGTGCAGACTTTTTAAAAAACTAACTGGTTTGTGACGGGACTAGGACGGGACGTGATCAGACGCCCACCCTTGCCCCGCGTTTTCCAGAAACGAGTACATTGTAAGTACTAGTTTTTTAATCTGTATCTTTGGCACGAAGCCACGGGTTAGCCACGGGTGCCCTACACTTCCCAGATGTTGCGGTGTGATTGCACCCAGAAAATCCGCCTCTCATCTGTATCTTTAGCGCGGCAAATGCTCCGTGTGAATTGCTCCGCCTTAGAATTGCTTTGTAATGCCAAACCATTGCTGGAGTTACATTTAAAACCATGTTGTTTTGGTTTGCAAGCCAGCTCCATGAGCCATGAGTGGCAGCTGGGGTTGGAATATGCAAGATCTATTGTGCATAAATAAAGAAAATGACAAGAACATCCTGCAGGGAGCAGCAGAGGGGACAACTAGTTAGCATAGTGAGATTAGGACTTCCTGCTATTTTCAAATAGTCTCCTTTCTGTCTCCTGATCTGCTCGGTTAGGGCTCTTTCCAGTTTTTTACTGACTCCCTCCTAGCTAGTTAGACTTTTCTTTCTCTCTCCTCTTTCTTATGAAGTTTGTTCTCTTCTTAATAAACCAACTTTATTCTT
>NW_015172652.1:7732-24458 GCF_001447785.1 Gekko japonicus | reverse complement strand
GGAGAGCACAATAGTGGTCTTCAGCCAGACAGAGGCTCCAGGGGCACAGCAACACTGGAGTCAGGAGGGAGACCAGACTTACATTCTAGCTGCTGAGACAAATGCAACGGGCTAATTTTGTTGGGGATATTTGCGGCATGGAGGGCCTGCTGCAGATATTTATTTATTTTTAATTTCCTCTACAAGGGGGATCCAAAGTGGTTTACAACATTGTTCTCCTCTCCTCAATTTTATCCTCACAACAACAACAACAGCTCTGTGAGGTTAGGCTGAAGAGTGTGACTGGCCCAAGGGTACTGAATGAGCTTTCACTACAGAGTGGTGATTAAAACCTGAGTCTCCCAGACCCTGACCCAAAATTCACAATGTGACCCACCCATCATTTATTCAGATTATGCAGACATCAAATGTAAAATCCCTGCTAGAGTTTTGTTTCTGTTTGAGCAGCCATTTATTTGAAGAAGCGAAAGGTGCTCATTTTCTTCAGGAGAACCAAATATGTCTAGCTCAGACATATTATATTATGTTCAAATTAACCAGACGACATGACCTAGCATGCCAGTAATTTAGGAGAAAATAAAATCTGTTCAATTGGATACCCAGTAGCAATTCAGAATTTAAGGATCTCATCCAGATTTATTGTCGTGGCTGTGTAAAGAGCTGATGACTGAGCACAGTCAGGATACACCTAGGGCAACATTTTAATATGTGGATAGGCAATTTAATTTGTCACTGATTTCTTTTTTAAAATAGACTACAGGCATGGATGTATTTGCACAAAGAAATACACGGGCATTTTAAAAGCAATTAATTAAGTATGCAATTTATATGAAAACAATTTACCCTTGGACATTATCTAGGCACCCAAAATGCACACACAATTTCCCATGCCTTGCAATTTGTGGCCATAATTTATTTTGATTGTGCAATTAGGAAAGAAGTGTCTTATTAATTTCCATCTCTCAAAGAGAAGCAAGACAAATTCAGCAGCCAAGATGTCAAGCCTGTAAGAAAAAGGATGGCATATCTCTCTGCACTGGGAAAAATACTATAGACAAAGCTTACCCAGGGCAAACCATAAAAAATAAAGATTGTGCACTTATCTAGCTAATGCAAGACCAAGATTTGCTGCTCAAAGCCCTTCTCTATAACACAAAATATACTAAATGACAAAATTTTAGAAACTTAGGAAAGATTGGTCAGGAGAAAATATGAATCAGCTTCAGGCCACTAAGATTTCCCAATAATCTGAGCATATTTTGCTTCTTGATACATACTCTTTTCTTTATTGTGAAACTCAAAGTGTCCCACTCTGGGCTGCTTCTTACAAACATTTCAATGTGGTAAACCAAACCAAAAGTTTACTTTTTAAAATATGTGTGTGGGATAGGGATGTGCATTGGAACTTAGCTGATCAAGATCCAACCCGAATCATGGGTCTTTTATTGCCAGTGATAGACTCTTTAAAATTAGTCGTAAAAATAGTCTACTAAGAAATTAATCCAATCATGGTTTTGATTGGTTTCTATGGAGGACATATTTTCTGGTGTAACTTCTTCCTATAAGTGGATGAAATTCTCAGGAACTGTATACCTCATCCAAAGGAGCCTCCCTCCCCAAATTCAGGCTGATACGAGAAAGTATCATCATTTCATAAACAATTTAAATCCTTAGCTACCAGCAGGCAAAGCTAGTCGTTACAGTGTCCACAGGTCTGACACATGGATACCATCTCCATTTTACAGCTAAACTGGGGGCATTTAAAAATGCTGTGAGAGCCCAATCATGATTGTGCCTGCAGCATGGTGGAACCAGGCACTCTTGTTATCCACCCACCCCTGTGCCTCTTCAACTGTTTTTGCACTTATAAAGGAACAAGGAAAAAAACAAAACCACCTGGTCCAGCCTCACGGCAGACTTGATCAAGATCAGGCCCCTCACAACATTTTTAAATGCTTGAATTCAGCTGTAGAGCTAGAGTCCATGGGTCAGACCTGAGGATGCTATAATGTCTAATCGTGCCCACCGACAAGCATGGATTAGAATGTGAGTGAACATTTTCCTGCCTTCCTGCAGGGGAGGAGGGAACTTTTTTGTAGCGCATGTACAAGGGGATGTGGAGCTGCGGTGGCTCAAGTGGTTAAGACGCTGAACTGCAGGCTGTGGAAGGTCGGTAGTTCAGCAGTTCGAGACCTGAGTGTGCCGCATGACAGAGTGAGCTCCCGTCTCTAGTTCCAGCTCCTGCCAGCCTAGCGGTTCGAAAGCAAGAAATTGCAAGTAGATAAATAGGTACCACTTCGGTGGGAAGGTAACAGCGTTCTGTGCGCCTTGGTGTTTAGTCATGCTGGCCACATGACCACGGAAATTTCTTTGGACAGCGCTGGCTCTTCGGCTTTGAAACGGAGATGAGCACCACCAGGGGTCATTTCGTAGAAAAAGAGCTAGGGGAACTCATTAGCATAACTCATTAGCATATGCCACACCCCCTGGGATCAGGGGCCCGGCGGTGGACCTGCAAGGCCAGCGCGAGTGCGAGGAAGCCCCACCAAGGCCCTCCTTGGCCCCAGGCAGGCAGGGGTGGGGAGAGGCGGGGGGGACGGAACTTACCCTCCCTCTTCTCCTGCCTCCTCCTGGCTGAATGAGGGCTGGAAGCAGGGCGGCCGAAAGCAGGGGGCGGGGCTTCGTCATGTGCCCCGCCCCCCTGCACCTCACCCGGGGAAACTGCGTTCCCCCGCGTTCCCCCCCGAAATGACCTCTGAGCACCACAACCCTAGAGTCGGATTTGACTGGCTTTCGAGCAAGGGAACCTTTACCTTTACAAGGGGATGTAAATCATGTCCACTTCCCTGCTTTACCTCATTGTGAGCCCAGCAGCAATTTCCCTCTGAGAATTAAAAGTGTTGTCAAAAATGTGAAGGAACTTGCAAAGAAGCTAAATGAAGATCTGCTAATCTCTACAGTGAATGCAAGTTAAAGAGTTTCTCACAACACTCAATACAGCCGGCAAGCTGGTTAACAAACTACGGTTTGTCCAGGTGTCTACATTCAGGCATCTCAGCAATTCAAGTTTGATTCCAGGTCTCTGAGACCACTCACAGGGGAGGGCAGGATACAAATAAAATAAAATGATAAATAAACTGCAACTGCATTCTGTGCACAGGAAGATGAGGGAATGGGGAGGAGGAAGGGAGCACATTAGTCAGGTTCGTGTCATCACAAGTGAAAAATTTTATCTGTGACATCTGAATGCAATCAAGCTAGTACTTTCCCCTTATTCTCAGATTTCCAATGGTATCTCCATTGCCCATGCCCACAAAGTAATTTAAGAGAAGAAGGTGGACATTCTGATATACAAATAGGTAGCTATGTTAGTCTGTAGCAGAAGAATAAAACAGGAGTCCAGTAGCATTTTCAATACTAACAAAATTTATTCCAGTTTAAGCTTTGGTGAGTCAGAGTTCATTTCATCAGATGTACCTGGAGTACATCCATCAGGCCAATCTGCATACACAACAGAAAGAGGAGGACACTACAAAGACAGGCTCACTCAAGCCAAAGTCCAATCCAAAGAGTAAGCAGTTCTCTCTGATTATTGATCTGATATAGAATCAGAGACATGTAAAATATCATTACAATCTATTTAGTAGCGGGGAAGCTTGAAATTAAGGCTTCTAAAATTATTTAGACTGTGACACGCATCCGTGAGACTTTATTGATGCCCCTGTGTTCACACTGACACTCCTACCATCCCCCAACAGGGATGGATGGAGGAGATGGGGTTTGCTGGTGGAGGGGAGTTTTGCCCTAACTTGATGGGAATTGGTGAGCATTGCAGTCCTGGGTTGTGCAAACACACACCACGAAGGGAGGGGAGGGCTTGTTTTAAGCACTATCACACCCCCTTCTGCCTTTCTGACCTACCTCCAATTCAGCAGGGACCATCCCCCATGACCCTGATGAGGAGACAAAGCTGCTATAGAGCCTCCATGGAGTGGGATAAGCACCCCTTGAGGGGTGCTATTATCCTTGACTGTCACAGCTAGGGAGAAAGGATATGACACACCTCCCTTGAGCAGCACCAATAAAAGCTTGGCAAGGAGGAGCCTAGGCAGTATACAACTTGACTGCTCAGGGCTTGGAGCCAGGTTGGCCTCACCTGAAATACAGGGATGCATAGAGGAGACTTGACTCTTCTATAAGACACCAGTTGCCTGCACTGTGATTATGGAGTTGTGCTCTTAGGCACTGAACAGACTTACCTTGCTGTAAAATAAATAAAGCTGGCCTGTGATTATCCAGCTACTGCTGTTGACTCCCTTTATTCTGCCCTTCATGCACTTGGAGGAACTGCTTTCAGTGATAATGCAAAGCTAGCTTGGTTGTTTTCGTTTTTGGGGGGTTTTTTTAAGTCTCTCCTGGTGCTCGTGGTTGAACATCAGTGGAGAGGGGCTCAGCTGTAAAGACTCCAAGTTGTACTGATTGATCTTGACTCATTATTTAAGACCAGTCCTGGGAAGATTGCTATATATGGGTTACTGAGGATATTTTTCTACTGTGTGTCAAGTCTCATTCTGTACATAAAGACAGACTGAATTTCTGGCACTGACCACTAACGGTTGACTGGTTTAAACCCTTTTAATCTCTACCATAGAGTTCAAAAAATTCAATATTGTGGTTTCATGAATTTAATTGAATAGCACTAGAAAAGGTAATACAGAATGAAAATAGTAATGTCATAAAAAAGATATCCTTCATGATTTTAGTATGGTTAAATTAATTTTTCAAATAGTTGGGGGCTTTTTGAAATTAATGGCCTATTAGAGGAAAGAATCACATGCTAAGAATAAATGTTCACCTTGAGGGCATTACGTTTTGATTCAAAATACATTTCATAGATAATGAAGAAGGAAAATGTAACCTGCAAAGAACCTGGGATGAGAATTTATCCTGTCTAGCAAAAATGCACCATCCAGTAGGCAGGACTATTTTTTTTAATTATGCACAAATGCAACAAGATGCAGACATAGCGCTAGGTGCAAAATCCATCATTCTGAGGGCTCTAGCATTTGTTTATGAATTTTATGACTGCAAAGAGAGACTTGAAAATATAAGCAACCTCTATGGAAGGAAAGACTAACAGGATTTCCAGTGGTGACGAAGTAATAATTCTGCCATTCCTGGGGCTGTTCCGATATCAGCCACGTGTCTTGACAGATCCAGTCCAGAGCTACCAACTATATACCTTCTCTATCCCAGACTGACAAGAACTACGGGTGTTTCCTGGAACAAACTCATAAATTGCGTATATCATTCATGCATGTATTCATGTCTTTCTCATCATACCAGTGAAATTTTGAGAGAATAATAATTTGTGTTTGTTCCCTACTTCTCTGAGCAAAAGACAGTTCCATGGTAGTTTCTTACAGAATCATTTTTCTTGTGCGGAGGCATACAATGCCTTTTGTTATAATAATAATAATAATAATAATAATAATAATAATAATAATAATAATAATAATAATAATAACAACAACAACAACAACAACAACAACAAAGTGTACTAAGCAGATTTACTTAAGGTTACAGAAACTAAAGAAAATTACAAAAAGATTGAAATAAAAACTCACTTTGACAACTGGAAGAAAAAGCACTTGCATGGGCAATATTTGAAAGACATAGAGAACAAAGTTGATAGTGAAAATACCTGGAAGTGGTTCCAAAATGGTTACTTGACGAAAGAAACAGAAGGACTCATTCTAGCTGCACAACAGCAAGCACTCGAAACAAATAGTATGAAAGCCAAGATTCAGAAGACCAGTGATAACGGCAAACATTGATTTTGCAAGACAAAAGTTGAAATGGTTGATCACATGGTCAGTGCCTATAGTAAAATTGTTCAAACTGACTATACGGAATGTCACAATAGAGTTGCAGCTACACTGTACTGGAATCTTTGCAAGAAGTATGGCTTACTGTCCGTTACAAATTCATGGGAGCACAAACTAGACAAGGTTATGGAGAATGATGAAACAAAGATTCTTAGGGGACTTCCAATTACAAACAAACACCTGGAGCTTGACACCCCTGATATCACAATTGTAGAAAAAAATGAGCAACAGGGTTTGGATTACTGACATTGCAATCCCAAGAGGCAGAAGAATAAAAAAGAAAGAACGGGAGAAGATCATTAAATGCTAAGACCTACGAAAAGAGTTAGAGAATTTCTGGGAGAAGAACGTTACCATTGTGCCAGTTGTCACTGGAGCCTTAGGAGCAGTGCCTAAAAGTCTCAAGAAACACCTGGACGTTCTGGACACTGACCAAATGACACCAGATCAGCTCCCGAAGACAGTGCTGCTTGGAACAGCAAGAATCCTGCAAAGATACATCTGCAATTTCCAAGAACTTGGCAAGCTCTTGAATTGCAGACCATCTACCAGTCAAATACCTGACTGTGACAATTCACAACAACAGTAGTTGCAGGGGTCATTTGGGGGGGGGACGCGGGGGGACGCCATTCCCCCGGGTGAGGTGCGGGAGGGCGGGGCCTGGAGCTCCCTGCTGGTGCCCGCTGGAGGTCGCCGCCAGCTGTGGGGAGGACACACTTCCGGTGATGTCAGGGTGTGTGGCATATGCTAATGAGTTATGCTAATGAGTCCCCCTAGCTCTTTTTCTACGAAATGACCCCTGAGTAGTTGTAGTAGTAGTAGCAGCAGTAGTCATCGTCGTTGTTCAGGTTGAACAGTGAAGGGGGAAAAGGTGAAATGTGAATGAGCCATAGTGTAGCTATGTCTGTGAAGGCCAAGTAAAGAATTGAAGGAAACGTTTGACCCAGTGATGAGCCAGCACTGCTATCTGTGTTTTCAGCTGAAGTTTCCAAAAGTCTACATTCCTCACCTCATCGGGCAAACTAACCTTTAACACAGATGTTGTTTTCTTAGTCCTCAGTTCGTGTTGCGCTAGTAAGGTACCATAGATAAAGTAGTAGTATTCTTAAAAGTATGTTAAGTAGGAAGTACGGGTTGCTTTTCTATTGGTTTAGATTTGGTGCAGTATTGAGTTGTCATTGTGTAATTGGTTTTGTGTAATTGGGTCATTGTCATTTTGTAATTGGGTTGCTTTTCTATTGGTTTAGATTTGGTGCAGTATTAGGTTGTCATTGTGTAATTGGTGTAACAGTTCTGCAAGATCCTGATGTCAATTTGACTATATATGCTTATGCTTTTGTCTGCAAAGCCAGCAGAGTTTTGAATTTTTTAAAGGATAGATACTTCCCTTGACCATGGGCAACTGAATAAAGTGTTTGCTTCTACCGGCCATAGTTTTACTTATTTGGACCCCTTCCACTGAACCCAAATTTCTCCATCAACAGATGTGGAGCAAGCACTCAGAGGCAGTGCTAGTCCTAAAGCCACCAATGAGGTGGACAACATCAGGGTAAGGATGGCCCAGGAAGATCTGCCACAATTTCTGCGTGGCCACTGGATTTACCTGGTTGAGCTACAGGATAACATCACCCTGGAGAACCATCTGGAGACCATCTTGTTAAACTGAGTATAATTTTATTAACTGTCATGATTGTTTTATTGTTTTTATCTGTTTTATATGGGCTTTGCCCCGTGTAAGCCGCCCTGAACCTGCTCTGCGGGGAGGGCGGGGTATAAATCTTAATAAATAAATAAATAAATAAAATAAAGCCCAAAACTCCAGCATTAAAACAATCAGCTTCTGACAGAAATCCCTTAGCAATAAATCTTTTGGCAACTTTCTCCGGCAACCTCCAGATTCAGGGTTTGTCCTTTCTTTTATGCCCAAACTGCAAAAAGGATTTATTTCAGCCCTCTTTTGCTGTGATCAGATGTGCAGTTTGATCCATTGCCATGGCTGTTCCTTTAAAGATTTATAATGCACGATCAGAGAGCAACATCTGCATCCCATTCCCCCCCTTTACTGCGTGTTTCTTTGATACCTGTGAAAGTCTGGTCCTATTAATCTGAGCTGGTTCCAAAATGGATTTCCTGTTGTCTGATCGCTCTGTTGCACACCCAAGCCATCAGGCATGTCTGACTGGTCTTTTCCAGCAACCCTTTTAAAAACTAGTTAGTGATGTGTGCATAACTGCATATTCGCACCCCCCTCCCTCTCCCACAGGGGGTGCCAAAAACTTTAGCTTTCTTTATAAAAACTTTCAAAGAAAGTCGCCTCTGTACTTCAGCTTTTTCCTGTGCTTTGGGGAAGGGGTTAAATGAAAAGTTTAGAGAACCCATGAACTACATATCCCAGCAGGCTCATCAGTGCTTGTGAGCATGCTCAAAGGACATACTTTTTTAAAAAAATTGGCTGACAGCAACACTCCCTGGCTGTTGCATCTGATTGATCAAGGATGGGGTAAAAGCACTTTGAAGAGTGCTAAAAGAGGTGAGTCTGATCAGTATTCTCTGTTACAAAATAATCTGGACTAATTAGAGGTGGGGCAACAATGGACCAAACTGCACATCTGATCACAGCCTAGTCCATACCCGGGTAGGAGAGTGCTCCACGCTATAGGTTCTAAGAACATCAGATGAACATCATTACCCACTAAGCAAGCAACTTTAGCTTTTTCCAAAAGCAAAAAATGCATAACATAGCCTTGGAGACGCTACTGCAATCTATATGCAACAGAACTTTACGTTTGAATGAATTTTAGATTTTTGCTTTGTCAATGTATCCATGTTCTACTGTATTTATTCTGTTATTGTATTTATTCTGGGTATTTATTCTGTTATTGTATTTATTCTGTATTTATTCTGGGACTCCGACCCAGAAGATCTTCACCGGGCTTTACAGGCCGTGGCTGGGTGGCTCAAGCTGAGCCGGCTGAAGCTGAACCCGGTGAAGACGGAGGTCCTGTGCCTTAGCCAGGGTGGTATGGGATTAGAGCTCCCGCTCCCGGCCTTCGATGGGGCACCTTTGGTTCCAGCTTCGGAGGTTAGGAGTTTGGGAGTTCTCCTGGACCCCACCTTAACGATGGAGGCCCAGGTGGCGGCCACTGCCAAAGCAGCCTTTTATCATCTACGGCTGGTCCCACATGAGGGGACATGTGGGGAGGAAACTGAAGGGAAAAGTAGAAAGGGTCAAAACCATTGGGGAAGCTTGGAAACTATTTAAAACTACGATTCTAGAAGCTCAAAAAAAAATATTCCGCAGGTTAGGAAAGGCACAAACAGGTATAAGAAAAAGCCTACATGGTTAACAAACAAAGTAATGGAAGCTGTAAAAGGTAAAAAGGATTCCTTTAAGCGGTGGAAAGCTAGTCACAGTGAGGCTGATAAAACAGAACACAGGCTATGGCAAATAAAATGCAAGTCTGTGGTCAGGCAGGCAAAAAGGGAATATGAGGAGCATATAGCAAAAAATGTAAAGACCAACAATAAAACTTTCTTCAAATACATTAGAAACAGGAAACCAGCCAGGGAGGCAGTGGGGCCCTTGGATGACCAAGGGGTAAAAGGAGTACTGAAGGATGATAGGGAAATGGCTGAGAAGCTAAATGCATTTTTTGCCTCCGTCTTCACTGTGGAAGATGAGAGGTGCTTGCCCACTCCAGAGCCGCTGAGTTCGGGAGGGGTGTTGAAAGACCTGAGTCAGATTGAGGTGACGAGAGAGGAGGTCCTAAAACTGATAAACAACTTAAAAACTGATAAATCACCAGGCCCAGATGGCATACATCCAAGAGTTCTGAAAGAACTCAATTGTGAACTTGTGGATCTCCTGACAAAAATATGTAATCTCTCCTTAAAATCAGCCTCCATTCCTGAGGACTGGAAGGTAGCTAATGTCACTCCCATCTTTAAAAAGGGTTCCAGAGGAGATCCGGGAAATTACAGGCCAGTCAGTCTGACGTCGATACCGGGTAAATTGGTGGAAACCATTATTAAGGAAAGAATTAGTAGGCACATAGATGAACAAAACCTATTGAGGCAGACTCAACATGGGTTCTGTAAGGGAAGATCTTGTCTCACTAACCTGTTAGTGTTCTTTGAGGGGGTGAACAAACATGTGGACAAGGGGGATCCAATAGATATTATTTACCTTGACTTCCAGAAAGCTTTTGATAAAGTTCCTCATCAAAGGCTCCTAAGTAAGCTCAAAAATCATGGGATAGAAGGACAAGTCCTTTTATGGATCAAAAACTGGCTAGTTCATAGAAAACAGAGAGTGAGTGTAGGTGGGCAATTTTCTCAGTGGAGGGTGGTAAGCAGTGGGGTACCGCAGGGATCAGTACTTGGTCCACTGCTTTTTAACTTGTTCATTAATGATTTGGAGATGGGAGTAAGCAGTGAAGTGGCTAAATTTGCGGATGATACAAAGTTGTTCGGGGTGGTGAAAACCAGTGAGGATTGTGAGGCACTCCAAAGGGATCTGTCAATTTTGGGCGAGTGGGCGTCAACATGGCAAATGGGGTTCAATGTGGCCAAGTGCAAGGTGATGCACATTGGAGCCAAAAATCCTAACTATAAATACACGTTGATGGGGTCTGAACTGGCAGAGACTGATCAAGAGAGAGATCTTGGAGTTGTAGTAGATAACTCACTGAAGATGTCGAGACAGTGTGTGACTGCAATAAAGAAGGCCAATGCTATGCTGGGGATTATTAGGAAGGGTATTGTAAACAGATCAGCCAATATCATAATGCCGCTATATAAATCAATGGTGCGACCTCATTTGGAATACTGTGTGCAGTTCTGGTCACCACACCTTAAAAAGGATATTATAGCTTTGGAAAAAGTGCAGAAAAGGGCAACTCGAATGATAAAAGGGTTGGAACACTTTCCCTATGAGGAAAGGTTAAGGCGCTTAGGGCTCTTTAGCTTGGTGAAACGACGACTGAGGGGTGACATGATTGAGGTTTATAAGATTATGCATGGGAAAGAGCAGGTAGAGAAAGAGGTACTTTTCTCCCTTTCTCACAATACAAGAACTCGTGGGCACTCCATGAGGTTAGACTACTGTAATGCTCTCTACATGGGGCTGCCTTTGTCGCAAATTCGGAGGCTACAGCTGGTGCAGAATGCAGTAGCCAGGTTGGTAGCGGATGCCTCTAGATGGGACCACATCCAACCTGTGCTGAAAGTGCTGCACTGGCTGCCTATAGCGTTCCGGATTTGCTTCAAAGTGCTGGTGCTTACCTTTAAAGCTCTACATGGCCAGGGTCCGGCATACCTGAGGGACCGCCTTTCCCCACACAGGCCCCAAACAGCACTTCAGTCGGGGTCACAACACCGCCTAATGACCCAGGGCCCCAAGGAGGCCAGGCTTGCGGCCACAAGGGCTAGGTCCTTTTCGGTGGCGGCTCCTACCTGGTGGAATGAGCTCCCAGAGGAGATCAGAGCCCTGTGGGACCTGGTATAGTTCCGCAGGGCCTGCAAGATGGAGCTCTTCCGCCAGGCTTTTGAGTAGGAGCCGCCGCCGCCACTACCACCACCGTGCGACTGCAGAGTAGTTCCGCCGCGTTGGGCTGACTGGCCAGCTGAAATATCGTGGCCCATGGCATCCCCCCCCTTTTTTGACCCCATTGGGATATGCAATAGGGAGTAAGTATTGTAATCATTATGTATCCTGTGAGATGTGCATTTTTGCCCAGACTGTTTTAACTGTTGACTTTTACTGCACTTGTGCCTTAATTGTTTTAACTTCTTGTATTTTTATCGCACTTTCGTGCCTGTGTAAGCCGCCCTGAGCCCGCGTGCGGGGAGGGCGGGGTATAAATGAAATAAAATAAATAAATAAATAAATAACCTGTTGTAAGCCGCCCTGAGCCTGCCCATGCAGGGAGGGCAGAATATAAATCAAAAGAATACATAAATTAAAAAACGAAAATTGTGTGTAAAGGTTCATCTTGAATTTTGATGGCTCAACTGGGTTATGAAGGGATAACATTTCAACAGTAATTTAAGCTAAAGAACATAACTGTATTTGCCAAACATGTTCAACATTCAAATGAGTTTTGACAGAAAAAACAGACATCAGTATTGATACCTGTTCTCAGGGGCTGGCAACTAAGTAATTCCACACACACACCCCAACTTGCACGTCTTCTAACTGTACGTTCTTTTGTTCTGCTGATAACTGGGCAATGTTCACTGACAGATTATAAATTAGGAGATTATAAACACTTGAGGCTACAGGTAGGGAGTCATTCAACAGCTGGGAAATGGTTTAAAGGCAAGCATTTTGCAGTCAGTTTGGGATCATCTGTGCTGTAAATAATTTGCTATTGGGATCAGCAGCTTTTTCTGCTCTCTGGTTTACCTGAGTCTTATCCAACAATTACCAAGTTTGTTAGTTGTTGTAGATTTTCCAGGTTGTGTGGCCATGGTCTTGGCATTGTAGAACCTGACGTTTCACCAGTAACTGTGACTGGCATCCTCAGAGGTATAACACAGAAAGATGGAGTCCTCCTTGTGTCAAGGCAAGAAGAAAGTTTTCTTTTCTTTCTTTTCTTCTTACCTTGACACAGGGACTACTCCATCTTTCTGTGTTTATACCTCTGAGGATGCCAGTCAGAGTTACTGGCGAAACATCAGGTTCTACAATGCCAAGACCACGGCCACACAACCCGGAAAATCTACAGCAACTAATGAACTCCGGCCATGAAAGCCTTTGACAACATAATTACCAAGTTTACTTAGGTGCCCTTAATAAGGGGTATTTTGACATCATTAACCATTATTCCTTTAGATTTTGTTGAACAGTCAGCAAGCATGTAGATCCAAAGTAGGTATCTTTTCACACGACCTTTGCTAGCTGATCATTGTTTTGTTATGCTGATATATATAGATTTACTTCAAGAGCTACAGGCAAAAGGGAGTCAAGAGTTCTAAAATGCTTGGTAAAAATAAAGGCCTTTGCAAATAACTTGGGTATGGCTCTCTAGAGCCAGCGTAGTGTAGTGGTTAAGAGCGGCAGACTCTAATCTGGAGAACCGGGTTTGATTCCCCACTCCTCTACATGAAACCAGCTGAGTGACCTTGGGTCAGTCACAGTTCTCTCAGAGCTGTTCTCCCAAGAGCAGTTCTCTCAGAGCTCTCTCAGTTCCACCTACCTCACAGGGTGTCTGTTGTGGGGAAAGGAAGAGAAAGTGATTGCAAGCCGCTATGAGACTCCGAGTGAAGGGCGGGGTATAAATTCAACTCTTCTTCTTAAATAATCTGTTATCAACTGACTTTGATGATGCAGTTTACACATCAGGAGATAATAAAATCTATTGGAAAAGTGCTAAAAGGTATATATGAGTTAAAAAGGCATAAGGTAGACAAGAAAGGCATATTTTAGTTCTCTAACATTCAGTTAAACAGCTGAACTCCCCCCACCCCAAAAAAAAACTAGGAAGGAAGAATGTGGATTTCTTGAACACAGGCAAAAAGAGCAAGAAGATCTACAGGGTTGTGCATCCGCTGTTCACTGTATGCAAAAGGGCGTCATGACTGTAACACTATGTACCAGCCTTATTCTACTGCCACACTGGAAGGGAAGAGAAGAGACCAGATCCATGAGAAAACAGCTTCAGAAAATAGAAGCCATACTTATTTTAAACAAAAGACAACCTGCTAAAAGAGGAAATTAAAGTTTAGTGCTTTTTTAAAAGTGAGTCTCATACTGTGGCAGTGGAAAAGAGGGAGGAGGAGGAGTTGGTGAATAAGCGCAAGAAGCAGAAAACATGGCATAGCATAGCCATGAAATCAGTGCTGGAGGCAAAGATAGGAACAAAGAGGATCTGAAGAAGCACTGATAAGAGTTGAGCAGAAGAGCTATAATAAAGTATCAAGAGAGGAAAGGGGGAGATGAAATTGCTCCACTGGAAGAATGCTGGGAAAAGGAAATTGGGACAAGCTGCAGAGTAAGAGGTAGTCAGGTAATGGATGGATTGAACCTGGCTCACATATTACCATTTTGCAGACCTTAGGTGTGAAATGAAATAGAAGAACCATCCTCCCCCATTCTCTCTCTCTCTCTCTCTCTCTCTCTCTCTCTCTCTCACACACACACACACACACACACACACACACACTGCATAACTGGAGTAGAGCTGAACACCATCTATACTCCGACATGAGGGCTCTTTTTGTAGCAGGTACTCATTTGCATATTAAGCGACACACCCCTAATGTAGCCAATCCTCCAAAAGCTTACAGTAGCCCCTGTAAGAAGAGCTCTGTAAGCTCTTGGAGGATTGGCTACATTAGGGGTGTGTGGCCTAATATGCAAAGGAGTTCCGGCTACACTAAGGAAATAATCTTTAGTAGTTGATATATGACAAATGGGTTTATTGCCGCCCACCACCTTGCTCTATAAACAAGAACATAATGAAGTCTAAACACGCCCGGAAGTAATTGGATGTTAAACTTTTGCCTTTTGTCTCACCTATTAATATAAATGATCATTTTTTTTAGTCTCTCTGTGAAACAGAAGCTAATCCAAATATAGAACAAAAAGGCAGCAATTGGTCTCATTTTTTTTCTGCACAAATGAATCAAAAGCAATAGAAGCCTGCAGATGAGCAAGACCAGTTTCTGATGTGAAGAATTAATATTAGGATTCATAGTAAAATAATAGTAGTAATATGGTTTAATGGACTCATTGTCATTCATGTAGGGCAGTACAAATGGCATGGCTAATAATGGAGTGACTCTTTGAATGCTGGATAGCACACAAAGGATCATTACCTCCTAAAACTCTAATTTCTTATGATGGTAGCACCTTCTATATATACAACCCACCCTTCAGCCATAACTTTCAAGGGAACTTACAATATGTTTTTTAAAATATATCACAAAGATAAAACAATAGAATACCAAAATATAAATCATTGACCAGATTAAAGCATCAGCAAGAGATTAGCACACTTAAAACCACAAAAACTGAAGAAGTGAGCAGTGACTCAACAAAAGCTCATACCCCACCGCAAATTCCGTTACTCTTTAAGGTGCTACTGGACTCTTACTTTTTTCTATTAAAATCTCAGGAAAAGAAATCTACCTTCACTTGGAGTCTACAAACCATCATGGGAGGGAGTTCCTCCAAATAAGATGCCATTATAGAAAAAACCACCTTCCACAAAGAGGTGGGATCCCCAAAATGGGTTGCTGTGGAGAATCTCTCTCTCACACACACACACATATCTATCTAATTTTAGAAAGCAAAATATACAGGGGATACAAAAGAAAAAGAGGGATTATATAACAGATTATATATGCCAAGATTATTATACATTGCAAGATATATAGAACAGGAAAAGTAAATATTTCTCCCCAACACCCCTATCATTATAATTTTAAGACACTTTCTATAGGATACACATTTTGAAATTCAAATTTCATAACTAATCTACTTTGCAACTATATTGTTAATTTCCTCATTATAATATTTTATGTTATATATTTCACTGTTTATGGATACTAGCTATAACTTTTAATATACCTTCATAACTAATCTACTTTGCAACTATATTGTTAATTTCCTCGTTATAATATTTTGTTATATATTTCACTGTTTATGGATACTAGCTATAACTTTTAATATACCAAAGCTTAAATAAAATCTATTATATATCTCACATATAAGACAGAAAATAACAGATATTTTCGTTCAGAATCTATTACCTCATACATTTATATTCAAAACTTGTTCTCATTCTATTTTTACATTGTGATACATTTATATGCACAGCAATACATTTGTATATACTTTTTAAGCTATTTCTCATTCTAAATTTATCTCCTGTTTGCATAATAAACACTCCCTCTCTCCTCAAATTTCAAAATTGATCTATTTCTCAAATAAACTGTTAATTTCACCATTACTGCATAATTAAAAGTTAATTTCCCCATTCTTCTAACTTGGACAAATGTCAGATTTCCAGTTTGCTGCATAAATGTTTCTAGCCACTGTCACCATATATTGAAATATCTCTTCTGAAACTTTTGGTAATTTGTTGGGCAATATTCCTAATAGCATATTCTTAGCTTCCATAGGGAATTTAAATTTTTAATATGTTCTGCATTCTTCCATAAATTTCCTTTCACTATCTTTTTGTATTTTTACAGGCCCACTACATATGATAAAAGGTTCCATCTATACCTTGGCATTTCCAGCATTTTCCTTTGTAATTTTTGTCTACTTTCTCAATATCCTTTGCAGTTATATACCATCTGAAGAATGTTTTATACCAGTTTTCTCTTAATGCCTAGCTGGTTGTAAACTTAATTTCTTTCCCCCATAACTGTTCCCACTGGTGCACTGGTATTTGCTCTCTGAAATTCTGCATCCATTTAATCATATGTTTTTTCACTTGTTCTTCTTCTGGTTCTTACTGAAGTAATAACTTGTACATGTTCTTGTTGTTCAGTCGCACAGTTGAGTCTGACTCTTTGCGACCCCATGGACCACATCACGCCTGGCCCTCCTGTCTTCCATCGTGCTCCAGAATTTACTTAATTTCATGTTTGTTGCTTCGATAACACTGTCTAACCATTTCATCCTTTGTCGTCCCCTTCTTCTTTGACCTTCAATCTTTCCCAGCATCAGGGTCTTCTCCAGTGAGTGCTCCCTTCTCATTTGGTGGCCAAAGTATTTGAGCTTTAGCTTCAGTATCTCGCCTTCCAGGGAACAGTCAGGGTTGATTTCTTTTAGGATTAACTGATTTGATCTCCTTGCAGTCCAGGGGACTCTCAAGAGTCTTCTC
>NW_015172652.1:0-7128 GCF_001447785.1 Gekko japonicus | reverse complement strand
TCCTCTGTTACTTTGCATTGTTCATTCAGGAAAGCCTCCTTATCTATCCTTGCTGTTCTCTGGAAATCTGGATTCAGTTGGGTAAATCTTTCCTTTTCACCTTTGCCTTTCACTTTCCTTCTTTCCTCTGCTATTTGTAAAGCCTCATCAGACAGCCACTTTGCTTTCTTGCATTTTTTTTTTCCTTTGGGATGGTGGTGATTGCTGCCTCCTGTACAATGTCACAAACCTCTGTCCATAGTTCTTCAGGCACTCTATCAAATCTAGTCGCTTAAACCTATTCTTCACCTCCACTGTATATTCATCAGGGATGTGATCTAGGTCAAATCTGAATGGCCTAGTGGTTTTCCCAACTTTCTTCAGTTTAAGTCTGAAATTAGTAGCTCATGGTCTCCAGGTCTTGTTTTTACTGTCAGTTCCAGGTCTTGTTTTTACTGACTGGATAGAGCTTCTCCATATTTGACTGCAAATTATATAATCAATCTGATTTTGGTGCTTCCCATCTGGTGATGTCCATGTGTAAAGTCGCCTCTTAGGTTGTTGGAAGAGGTTATTCGCTATGACTAGTGTGTTCTCTTGACAAAACTCTGTTAACCTTTGCCTTGCTTCATTTTGTTCTCCAAGGCCAAACTTGTCTGTTATTCTGGTTACCTTTTGACTTCCTACTTTAGCATTCCAGTCCCCTATGATGAGGAGGACATCTTTTTTTGGTGTTAGTTCTTGGAGGGGTTGTAGGTTTTCATAGACCTGGTCCACCTCAGCCTCTTCTGCATCAGTGGTTGTAATAAATGATCTTTTTGTTTTGTAATCAGCTGTTCAAACTCAGTCATGTCTTCTAGAACTCCACCTTCCACGCTGATAATCTTCTTTTACCTTGAAGCTGACTGGTGATATAACAACCATTGAATAT
Source organism: Gekko japonicus (assembly GCF_001447785.1). NCBI lineage: Eukaryota > Metazoa > Chordata > Lepidosauria > Squamata > Gekkonidae > Gekko > Gekko japonicus. Next base: position 6,218 of record NW_015172652.1, on the reverse strand, counting down.
TAATTCCTTCATCTGAAATGTCTTGCCAAGATTTTAATTTTCCCAGAGTATTTACCATATTGCCATACTTTAGAAAGTCACTTTTATTACTCGCATTCTTGTCATAATGAGCTTCTATTGGGGACATAAGCGAAGAGTTTGGAGGGCTCAATAAATTTTGTTGAGTATTTTAACAATCTAGAAGTTTCATATGGGAGAAGATAGTGCTTCAGGTACCCCATTCCAGACATTTGGGGGCTTCCAGGGACCAATGGCTCTAGCACAGCCATGCCGCCAAATCATCTCACATAGTTCTTCTTTTCAAACATTCCTGTGAAGCATGGATCCCAGATCTGAATCTGACAATCATCTGCACCAGTAGGGCAGGAACCAGCCCTCTGTTGCCAGTAACATAAAAATGTATCTCCCTTGGAGATGAATGAGTTCATGGGGGGATGGACATTAATGCCACCCTCAGAATTTTGCAATGCAAAAGTGCCTTGTAATTTGTTTATAACCCACTGTACCAACAGAATTTACAATTCAGAGACTATTTTATACTATTGAAATATCAATAATTTGTGGACTAGCCCTAAGATCATATAAGTTTTGTTCTAGAGCAAGGTTTAAAGCCTGCCGTTTTTAGTTTTTGTTCATATTAAAGTTGCCTTAAACCATTCCTTACTCTGGTAGTCTTTATCTGCAGACCCAGAAATATTACAGCCACTGCTTCCATAACTGCTCTCTGATATTATAGACACTAGGCCCCTGTCTACTCCTATCTGTCTCTCCCTTCCAATGGGGTACAATTCCAGCCTAACCAGACTTCTGAAATGTGGTAAAGGTTGAACGTACTTCCTTAAATGGATGCAGAGGCAAACCGCAGTCATTTTCAAGGCCTTATGCATTCACGAAGTACCATACTTTGTTATTTCAAGGCAAACATTGGCCCGATCATTCTTTTGCCTTGTGTGTATTGATTTTTTTCCAGTTTTTATTTAATATATTTATTGCTCTGGAATGTTAACAAAGAAAATAAATTATGGTACATAATCAATAACAAGTTAATAGCTATTTTCTCATACTTAAACTGATACCGCTGTGTGCAGATTTGTAGCCGATAATTGATACCGCTATAAGTAGCTTACCGTGCACCCCAGCTTATGATTTTTCCTGTTACTTGTTCAATTATTTATCGCATGAAATGCAATATACTGTGCATGTCAATTAGAAACAATTTCAGCAGTTTGAGGTGCTTTAAATGGAGCAGTTACAAATATTAATATTGGAAAACGTCAACAGTGGTGTATTGTAAAGGCAGCCGTTTATGTAGTTCTTTGCTGCATGCTAATTTTGCTGTTGTACTACTGAAGGGTTCATAAAGAATTCATAAGGATCAGTTCCCAAGATATACCATAGAAATCGAGAGATCAGAGAAGCCTGGCATTATCATTTTAATAAAGGATAAATTGTATAGCGTAATCAAATTTTACGGATGAGACACTGATATACAAGATTAACAAGCTTTTTGTAAGCCAAATGGAAGTCTTTGATAGCACCCAAAACGGAATTCAAAACTAATTCAACAGTAAGATGACATTCCTTTATGACAGAAAGGCATTCTTTGGGATGAAATTTAAGGTTTTCTGTAAGGAACCATTTTGCAAAACTGGAAGACAGACTTACCTCACTTAGATCAAATTCTGGCTTTTCTCTTTTAACTGCTGTAGTTTCGATTTTTAATATTTTGCAGGCCTTAGAAGTTTTTGTACATCAGGATTTACATTTAGTTACATTACATTATGAATATTATACTTTATAGTTGAAGCATAAACAACTACATTGTTTATGGATCAGATTTAAATTATAAGACCCATATTGATCTTTCCATAAGTATGTATAACTATACACAGTCCCTAAGCATCTTTCAGGTACTTATTTCAATGCATGCACAGCAGTTACTACTGTGCAGCCAGTCATTTGCAGACTTTTGCAGAGAAGGACTTTCCTGCTCCAGCCTACTGAGTTCCCCACCACCACCACCACCATAATTATGTTCCTATGGGTCAGCACACTTTCAGCAACAGCACTGGAGGCAAAAGTGGTGTCTCCAGTGTGAAGGGGAATTGGCAGACACTGCCACCAGAGTTCACTCTAAGCTGAGTTAGTGTGAGCTAGCTCACAGTTTTTAAGCCCCCGTCTCACACATTTTTATCTTAGTTCAGGAAATATGGCTCCAGAGCAAACTAATTTATGCAGTAGCCAAATCGCTCGCTCACAACTTTAATGCCAGTAGCTCACAAGGACTCCATAGCTTAGAGGGAGCATTGAGTGCCACCTGCTCTTCCTCAAACAGAAATGCTGTTCTATCAGAGGAACTAGGTGGTAATGACAACCTTATGTACCAGAACATCCAGGACTTGTACCATATTAAATACAGATAATGGGTCAGATGGAATCCAACAGACCAGATGGATTCTCCATTAAAAAGCAAATGGACTTCACAGCAGACCACCAACTGAGGATTTTCCACGTCTACACACTGCTACTCCATCTCTTCATCATTTTTCATAGGTCATCAATGCAATCCTAAAGCATCGTTATACTTAAATATAACGCTTTCTGGTTAAAACGTCATGTATAGTTCATAGTTTTTAACCTTCAGTCTAATCATCACTACTTTTTCTTTCTTTCTTTTTCTTTTTTTGTTTTCTAGGGTAGGAAACCCATATAAAACCAGTCAACTGTTATTTGGATTCTACCCCCTCCCCAACACCACCTTTACTGATAACATTTAATTTCATAACATCTTATGGTCACTTATTCCTGCTCCCTTTTTCACAAAAGTATCTTGGTGAGATTGTTAAAATCAATTATATATAACATATTGCACCTACTATTTTTGGAAATGAAAGGCATTAAGCCTTTCCTACAAAACATGTAAAATTAAATTTCCAAAGGTGCATAGCATGGTGAAGTCAACACTAAATGTCACCACATCACTTAGATGATGAGAGCTGTTACTTTACCAAATGTCATGTTCCAACCTCTTTCCACTTAGCTTGTAAAGTGGCTTAAAATATTTTGCAAGGAATTGTTTATACTGAAGCAAGGCATTGGTTATATTCCCCATTAATATATTAAAACACTATTAGCACATTAATTCACACTTCTGAAATTTGAGGCCTGGATCAAGCATATATTTTAAACCTGTATATTTACATTTTATATGTAACAAATGGGAAGTTATCTTAAGTATAAATATGTGTGTGTATTTGTTTACTTTTACTAATGTAGCTTTTCTTTTACCACCATGGCTTTCAGCACTCCCAGCCCCCAGCTTCTGCTCTCTGCTCCTATCTCCTCCAAAGCTACCACTACCTCCACTCTGAAGGAAGACAGAAAACTCACCCTAAAATGGGAAGCAGGGGGAAAGCCATACAACTTCAAGAGAGTGCAGAATATTGGGTTTTGGGGGGGGGGTAATGTGCTTTTGAACCTGCAGAACAAGCTGCCATAGGCCCCAGTCACACGAGAGGATTAGGGCCGGGAGAGGGACGGATCGGGGGCGGAGCAAACGGGCGCGATCCCACCACAACATCTGGGAAACGTTGCGCGTCCGTCCCCAATCTGGCCCTTCCGGCGATAATCCGCAGCAAAAAAGAACCACCTACTGAGGTGGTTCTTTCTGAACGGCCGCATCAAAGCTGGTCGTGGGATCGCCGGCGCGTTCTTCTGCCGGCGCATCCCCGGGTCCTGGCCGAACTGCGCATGCTCAGACATGCACAATTCGGCAGCCTCCCGTGGCTTCCTCCTCGGTCTCCCCGGCATCTGATCATGCCGGGGAGCAATTGCACGGCGGCTCACGGGATCTGTATGATCTCGCTGCCGCGTGCCTATTTTGGTGCGGCTTTTAAAAGCCGCACTTTGCCCATTCTTTTTGTCCCTCGTGTGGCAGGGACCATAGTAACTCAGAAATCAGAAATGGGTTGCAAAAGCTGGGAAGAGGATAGTCAATGGGGCTAAAGGATTCCTTTTCCTTTAGCCCCATTGATATTCCTACTGCCAGGGACTTCAGAACTTTAATGAGAAAGGTCGTGGTCCATGGTTAGGATCTTAGTGAGTTACCAGGAAGTGTGTGTTCTGCACTTGCGAGATGAGAATAGGGTGCACACCAGGCCTGGTGTAAATATTAAAGTCCAAAGTTCTGCTTTTACATGGTCAGCAGAGCAGTGCCTCTTGCTTGTTGTACTTTAGGTGCAGTTTTCAGCTTTTCCATCTCAAGACACTGTATAGTGGTGATGCTGCTTATGTGTGTGTCATAACAGAAGGGGAAAACTAAAGATAACTCTCATCAACCACGTATTATAAGCCATTCATCAACTGTTATCACGAATACAATGGGATCTCTATCTACCTACCACAGCCACGACTGAAAGTCATGCTGAAAAGTCTGCCAACACTCCTTTTCACATGGTAGCAGTATAGATGCCTCACTGCTTTTCTTTCCCACTGTCTCCCTCAAGACATCACTGCTATTGATTAATGTATCCAGGTACCTAATGCTGCATGCGTATAGCAGAAGCATATTTTAAACAATTATTGTCATTTCCCTCTTACTGAGCTTGTAGTGGCCAATCCAGAGTTTTGTGGAAGATAGCGATTACCTGGACATTTCTCAGACCTGGTCCACACAATTCAGCTTATCACATTCTTGGCTGGTAACAGGATGCCTGGCATGAGTACTTACCACAAGAGTTGACTGCTAGAGATAGGATTCTAGTCTAATCTGATCAAACTAGGATGGATGGAGAGGCAGGAAGCACGTCCAGCTCACACAGTTGCAAAATGGTAAAAAGAGAGAGAGAAGGTGTGGCTGGAAGGAAGGGAGGTTCCCCAACAATACATCAAAGGGATAGCAGCAGAGAAGTGAAAAGGAAGGATGTGCAGGGTCCTATCTATCCCTCTGTCTCTCTATAGCCCCCCTCTGAAATTAAGAGACAGTACAAAGTCCTTCACTCCCAATGCAAGCTCCCGAGATTTCTTATACTCCCAAGTTTCTTTCCAAGCCCAATTCAGAATGCTGGTCTTAAACTTTAATGCCCTAAATGATTTGGGATCATGGCAACGCAAGGTCATGGTAACTCTTTCACTCATTTTCATTCAGGTTATCTACATGGTTCCATCTTTAAAAGACAATTGGGATAAAGTTTTCATAGTTGTGACATCAAGATTGTGGAGCTCTCCCCCAACCTTGATTCACATTTTGCTCCATCCGTCTTAGTTTTTAAGAGAATTTGGGAAGACAGTTTTGTTTAGAGAGACTTAGGGTGCATTCCGAAGAGCCATTTAATCCGCTTTCGGCACGCTTCAGTAATGGATTTTATATCCACGTTCACACACCCAACATCTACGCACCGTCCCCAACCATCGCTTTCTGGCTCAAACTCCCTTTAAAATGGAGTATTTTGTTACCAGGTCCCCAAGTGGTGTTTTCCTGATTCTCCAGTTCTAGCTGCACTTTTCTGATGTTTGATTGCTCCTGCGGTGTCGAGCCACTTCCACTCTTCGCCCGTCATTTTATTTTAGCATCGGCGATATGCGCACAGGCGGAGCTCCGCTCCTGCATTATTAAAAACAATGTTTAAACGGTGCCAGTTTTGTTCGTTAGATGAGTTTGGGATCTTACGGAGGCAGGCCCGCGGTTTGTATGGCCCCTCCCCATCCTCCCCACACACACCCGTCGCTGCCCTCAGCCCAGCAGCCGGTGACGCCATGCTGCCTGCTGCTGCCCCAGCTGTCCTTGCTGCTGCCGGGAGGTTAGAGAGGAAGGCTGCTGAGTGGGGACACCCGCCACCCACCCCTCCTGGGTGCCAGCCTGCCTGCCTGCCTCTCTCCCTGCCATGGCCGGCCCAGCTGCCACGAGGAGGAGGAGGCATCCTACTTTCTCCCTTTGAACATGGAGGCTCTCTAGCAGCCATGCCTTGCTGGCTTTCTGGTCATGCCAGCTACCCTCAGGGCTGCCCTGCTGCCTTTTCCAGATGTCGCCTCCCCCAGTGCCTTTTAAGACACCAGCTGCTCAAAGCAAAGGAGCAAGGGGGGGATTGCAAAGAGTTCAAGCCCCACCGTGAAAGGAGCTGCTGCCGCTGCCGGATGTGAAACAAGCTTGAGGGAAACGCGGCATGCCTCCGGAGAGACTTTCTGCACTTCTTGCTGTGGCCGGAGCATTTCCTGCCTGG
>NW_015172651.1:147540-162493 GCF_001447785.1 Gekko japonicus | reverse complement strand
TTTGTCAGCCAAAAACACAAAGGGGACAACAATGATCCGCCTGGAGAAACCACTAAAAGAGTTACGTTTTAAAATGGAAATGGACAAACATTTATGAGATGGTGAGGCATTGCTGCAGGTGGAGAAGGTAGCTCTACCCCTTTGAGCTCGCTTTTTAGAAAAAAAGACCACTAAGCAGGCGCATGATAGAGGTTTATAAAAGTGTACACGGGTGGAGAGAGTAGTGGTTAAGAGTGCAGACTCTAATCTGGGAGAACTGGGTTGGATTCATGCAGCTGCTGGTGTGACCTTGGATCAGTCATAAGTTCTTTCAGAGCTGTTCTCTCAAGGGCAGTTCTCGAGAGAGCTCTCTGAGCCCACCTATCTCACAGGGTGTCTGTTGTGGGGCGGGGAAGGGAAAGGAGATTGTAAGCCTCTTTGAGACTCCTTTGGATAGGGTGGGATATAAATCCAATTTCTCCTTCTCCAATACTACAATTTGAAGGCACCCAATGGAGCTGAGGACCATAGATTCATGATGGACAAAAGGAAATACTTCTTTATGCAGGATGTGATGTGGAATTCACTGCTAGAGGATGTAGTGAGGGCCACAGGCACAGACAGCTTTAAAAGGAGATTAGACTCGATTTCTGAAGGATAGGTCTATTAGTGGTTACTAGCTATAATGACTAAGGGGAATGTCCACATTCAGAGTCAGTAAACTTCTGAATCCTAGTGCCAGGAGGCAACATCAGCGGAAGGCCTCGGTCTTTGTGTGCTGATTTTAGCCCTCCAGAAAAATAGGTTGGCCACCGTGTGAGACAGGATGCTGGACTAGATGGACCACTGGTCTGATCCAGCAGGGCTCTTCTGATGTTCTTCTGAAGGCCTCGGCCTCTGTGCCCTGTTGTTGTTCCTCCAGAGGAACTGGCTGCCCCCTGTGTGAGCCTGGATGCTGGACTAGGTGGGCCACTGGTCTGATCCAGCAGGGCTCTTCTTATGTTCTTAATACTCACCCGGCTCACACGGCGAGCAAAAAGAGGCATTGCTGCTTCCAGTCCTTGTGCTGTAAGTCCCCTGGGGACATGGGAACTGTGTCGCTGAGACCGTCCCAAGAGGGCAATAGTGCCCAGGTGGGCATTCACTCCCAACCAAGGAAGAGGAATTCTTGGGACAGAAGTAGCTGCATTCAGAAAGAGACAAGTTCAATTTTTGTAGCCGAAATCTCAGACTTAGCACAGTGATAATGCAATCCTACATGGAATTACTCTGGTATGAGCCCAATGATTTCAGTGGTCTTAAACTGGAGCAACTCTGCATAGGACTGCACCATGAGATGGGTCACTGGTTTCTGCCTTACATGGGACAGCAGGAGACTTACCAGTAAAAAGAAGAAGGCCTAGGCCACGTTACTGGTGTCACACAGGAAGTGACATCATCGCACTAGCAACTTCAGGGTGACGGTCTGGTATTTGGACAAAAATTCTATCGCAGAAGACAGTTTTACCATAGAGTTTTTGCCCAAATACCAGAGTGTCACCCAGAATATGCTTTGTTATGATGTAACTTCTTGTGTGATGCCAGCAGGGGTCATTTCCTGCAGGAGCGCACAGGAGCGGAGCTCTGGCAGTAAAGAGCCCAGGGGGCGGGCACATGCAACAAGCCCCACCCCCTGCTCCCAGCAGCCTTCAGGCAGAGCAAGAAGCAGCCAGGTAAGTTGCAGAGCCCCTCCCTGCCCCCCCGGCCCAAAACACTCCAGTGGCACCTTTAAGACCAAGTTTTATTCAGGTACAAGCTCTCCCTTCTCTGTGAGGACAGATCTGCATGTCCCCCCCCCCAATAGCTAGCAATCCAAAAAAGGCCAGTGGAGCCTGAGCGGTGGGTGTTGCCTTCTGACACACTTCCAGTGATGTTAGGGGGTGTGGCATATGCAAATGAGTTATGCTAATGAGTTATGCTAATAAGCTCTTGCACCTCTTTTTCTACAAAATGACCCCTGGACGCCCGCGATGTGGCCTAGGCCTATTTCTTCTACCGGTCAGTCCCCTCCCATCCTCTACCATTTACAACCCCAGGCCGGCTTAAACAGGGAGGAATTTACAAGGGTCTGAGCTGCATCTCCAGTTACAAAAAAACGAAAAAACAAAAGAGGCTGGAGGTGATGGGAAAGATCTCTACTGGAAATCCTAGAGAGCCACTGCTAGTCTGAGTAGACAATACTGACTTCCATGATCAAGCATTCCTTTCCAGCCCTGAGTTGCTCCTTGATTCCCAGTAAGGACTGTTGCTGAACATGTTGTGTTTCCTCATCCCGACACCTGGGTGCCTCCTTCACAGCTCCTCTGCCCTCCCCAGTAACTCACTGGCTGCTGCAGACACAACAGTTACTCCCTGTGCCTCATGCAGAGGCTTTCGTTCGATTCCTTACCCTTGAGGGCAGGGGAAGCAGCTGCCTTGCCTCTGTAAAGGACTGTATGACCCTGCTGGACAGGGCTGCGGGACAGCGACACCCCTAGGGCAGAAGTAACCTGAAAGAGAAGCCAAACGTTTAAAAAACGTGAGGACTAGAAAGCACACAGACTAGAATAACAGAATCACAGAGTTGGAAGGGACCTCCTGGGTCATCTAGTCCAACTCCCTGCACCATGCAGGACATTCGCAAGTGGCCCCCCCCCCACATACCCAGTGACCGCTGTTCCATGCCCAGAAAGTGACAAAAAACTCCAGGATCCCCGGGCAACCTGGCCTGGAGAAAAATTGTTTCCTGACCTCAAACTGGTGATTGGCATTTCCCTGGGCACGTAAGAAAGGGGCCACAAGAACTAAGCACTGAGGCAACCCTTCCTGCCCTCCCTCTCGTGATCTGCTTAAGTTCACAGAATCAGCATTGCTGTCCGATGGCCAGGGGTCGTTTCCTGCAGGAGCGCACAGGAGCAGAGCTCCGGCAGTAAAGAGCCTAGGGGGCGGGCACATGCAACAAGCTCCACCCCCTGCTCCCAGCAGCCCTCAGTCAGAGCAAGAAGCAGCCAGGTAAGTTTCAGAGCCCCCCCTCCCCCCCGGTCCACAACAGTCCAGTGGCACCTTTAAGACCAAGTTTTATTCAGGTACAAGCTCTCCCTCCTCTGTGAGGACAGATCTGCATGTTCCCCCCCCCCCAATAGCTAGCAATCCAAAACAGTCCAGTGGAGCCTGAGCGGTGGGTGTTGCCTTCTGACACACTTCCGGTGATGTCAGGGGGCGTGGCATATGCAAATAAGCTATGCTAATGAGTTATGCTAATGAGCTCCTGCACCTCTTTTTCTACAAAATGACCCCAGCCGATGGCCATCTAGCCTCTGTTTGAAAATCTCCAAAGGAGAAGAGTCTGCCACTACCTTCCGAGGAAGCCTAGAACAAAACCTCTCCCAGAACATGTCAAAGCAGATGCAAGGAATCCTCAAGGCTTCAGAAAGGATGAAGGCCTTTGGCTTCAGTGACCCAAAGGACCAAAAACAGGGCTGCCAGCTCTGGATTGGGAAATCGGGGCACAGCTTGGAGAGGGTGAAGTTTGGGGACGGAGCTCAGCAGGTACGGGGTTGTCTTAGGCCCTTTCTGCACTGACAGCTTGCTCCGGAGAATCTGAGGAGACAACCCTTAAGGTTGTCGCACACAGGGGTCATTTCGTAGATAGCTCACACTAACTCAGCTTAGAGGGAACCCTGGTCCTCTCTTGTCTCCTGGAGAAGGAGGGAAAGAAAACAGAACGGGGAGGGAGCATCAACCTAAAGAGAGAGAGGCGGAAATGGGGGAGGGGCAGCGTGCAGCACTTAAATACCCACAGAAACAATTCTACTTTAGAAAGGATTAGCCATTCAAAAGCAGATGACGACAAAGAATTGCAGCAAAAGGAGTTTTGGTAGCTGTGGGGCAACAGTGTGCTGGAAGCGGTCTGCATGCAGATTCCTGTAAAACAAATGCAAAAACAAGAGAAAGCCCCGAAACAAAGTGTAAGTGGGAGGGGATGCAGAACGGAAGAATAGGATGCACTTAGGGACTGAGGCAAAATACGGATGCAGAAAAAGCCCTAGAGGCCATCCTGCAAAGCTGTCGTTTTTCTCCCGGGGAACTGATCTATGTAGTCTGGAGATTGGTTGAGATTCCAGGAAAACTCCAGTCTCAGCCAGCAGGTTGTGCAGCAGTGGAATCAGCTGCCCAGGGATGTGGTGAGCTCCCCCTCACTGGTAGTCTTTAAGCAGCGGCTGGACAAACAGGGATGGCGAACCTTTTAGAGACCGAGTGCCCAAACTGCGACCCAAAACCCACTTATTTATTGCAAAGTGCCAACACGGCAATTTAACCTGAATACTGAGGTTTTACTTTAGAAAAAACAACTCGTACATTAACGTAAGATGATCCAAACAAAGTAAGGAAAGCAATCCCAAATGCTTTCATTTACTTAAAATTACTTGGCAGAGAATTCGGCACTTTAATGATGGTCTGGGCCTGGCTGGGGTGATGGCACGCGTGCCCACTGAGAGGGCTCTGAGTGCCACCTCTGGCACCTGTGCCATAGGTTCGCCACCACTCTAGGCCGATCCTGTGTGGAGCAGGGGGTTGGATGACATGGCCTGTATGGCCCCTTCCAGCTCTATGATTCTGTGACAACAATTATGCTAATCACTGTTTGCTTGGTTTCTGCAGTTTGGAGTTTCAGGTGCCAAGTGAAGATGTTTTTATTCTCCTGGGCTTTGGATGAGAGGCAACCGTCTGGTCCCCCTTGCTGCTTGATTGCTCTACTGTTTTTAGGGTTTGTTGTTAACGGCTCGTTTGGGATCTCTTGTGATTAGATAATTGTCTTCAGGTTGTTTTAATTATTTAATTGCTTTGATTATAATTGGGGAAGGTTGCTGAATTTTGTGACTGCTCTGTTTTAATTTGAAAGCTGGAGTTTCTTTTGTAGGGTTTCTAAGTGTTTGGGATGGAATCGCAGCCATCTTTTCTCCAGCCCAAATATCAGTCATAAGCAGGGCTTTTTGTGTAGAAAAAGCCCAGCAGGAACATATTAGCATAATAGGCTACACCCAACAGCAGGAACTCATTAGCACATTAGGCAAGAAGACGGGGACGGCAAAGGATGAGATGGTTAGACAGTGTCATGGATGCAATGAACATGAAATTGAGCGGGCTTCGGAAGACGGCGGAAGACAGGAGGGCCTGGCGGGATCTGGTCCATGGGGTCGCGAAGAGTCGGACTCGACTGTGCGACCGAACAACAATAAAAGTGCTTGGGATGGAATCGCAGCCATCTTTTCTACAGCCCAAATATCAGTCATAAGATTGATTAACACAAGGAAGGAAAGAGGGGGTTTTTTTTATTTGCTTTTGGGATGGTCTGAAAAGGGACCCCCCCCCCCCAACGGTTATAAACTGCCATTTCTGGCTCCTCGGTAGCGCAGTCCCTGGGGAAATTCCTACCTTCCGGGCAGGGCCCTCCGCTTTGACCTGTGACAGGCACATTGGGAATCGTGGAGCTCAGCGTGCAGTAGAATCCTTCTTCACAGAGTCCACTGGGGGCTGTCAGTCCAGAGGCGTTGCAGTAGTGACCTGGCAGACAAGGGGAGCAGCCAGCCTGCGGGAGATGAATTAGGCCTCTGATTAGTTTCCAACATAATCTGTTTCCTGAAATAATCTAATGAGGCCCAGTACCCTGATGGGAGACTTTAATTTTGACTCTCTAACATAGACTAAACACCGAGGTGCACGGAACGCTGTCACCTTCCCAACGAAGTGGTCCCTATTTATCTACTTGCAATTTCTTGCTTTCGAACTGCTAGGTTGGCAGGAGCTGGAACTAGAGACGGGAGCTCACTCCGTCATGCGGCACACTCAGGTCTCGAACTGCTGAACTACCAACCTTCCACAGCCTTCAGTTCAGCATCTTAATCACTTGAGCTACCACAGCTCCAAAGGCCTCTGATTAGTTTATAACATAATCTGTTTCCTGAAATAATCTAATGAGGCCCGGTACCCTGACGGGAGACTTTAATTTTGACTCTCTGACATAGCTTACGGCACTAGGGCAGGGAAGGGATATGCCAGCCATTGTGGAAGCCATGCGCTTTCCTTGGAACCCCAGGAACAAGCTCTTATCAGTGAAATAAATATACCCCAATCTAATGATTCTTTACCTTTGATTTCATTCTTGAGGTTTTGTTTTTAAAAACTCTTTTTTTGTGTGAACTACAGAGAGTGTGAAATTAGAAAAGGAAATATGGAGACGCTCGGAGTTGTTCCCTTCATTATGGATTCATAATCCATAGTTATGAACACACACCTGATCACCTGAAGTTGCCTTATACTGAATCAGACTGACGGTCGATCGAGGTCAGCATTTTCGACTCAGACTGGCACCGCCTCTCCAGGGTCTCAGGCAGAGGTCTTGAAAGACCTTGCATTGTGGAGGAGAAGGAGAGGAGGAGGAGGAATTTGGATTTATATCCCGCCCTTCACTTGGAGTCTCAGAGCAGTTTACAGTCTCCTTTCCCTTCCCCTCCCCACAACAGGCACCCTGTGAGGTAGGTGGGGCTGAGAGAGCTCTTTCGAGAACTGCTCATGAAAGAACAACTCTGAAAGAATGTTTGACTGACCTGAGGTCACACCAGCAATTGCATGTGGAAATGTGGGGAATCAAACCCGGTTCTCCCAGATTAGAGTTTGCTCTCTTAAACAATCAATTTTATGTTGGAACTTAAACACAATTAGGGTTGCCAAGTCATACCTCGTACTGAAGCGGGGGATTCCCAGGTCGATCCTGGAGTGCAGACGCATAAAGCGCACGCACGCCGCATCCACGTCACCAGGAAGTGATGCGATCACGCTGGGCACGCTGGGGGTGGGGCCACGACCATCTGAGGGAAAACCATAGAGTTTTCCCTCGGATGACCGTGGCCCCGGAGAAGTCCAGGGTCATGATGGAGAGACAGGTAATGGCCAGCCACCTCCGGATGAGGCTCTGATCTGGATGGGCCAAGCTAGCCTGATTTTGTCAAATCTCAGAAGCCAAGCCGGATCAGCCCTGGCTAGTACTTGGATAAAAAACCACCAAGGAAGTCCAGGGTTGCTACGCAGAGGCAGGCGATGGCAAACCACCTCTGGACACCTCTTGCCTTGAATGCCTTATGAGGTCACTGAAAGTCAGATGCAACTTGACGCCACTTTCCACCAGCACCATAAAATCATACAACACAGCCCCTGTTTTAACCTCCAGTATTTTGGTGGGATTAGCACAGTACGAGTGATGGGTAGATTTACACGAAAGGTTTATGAAAACGGGCACCCTGCCATTACCATAAATAAACACCGTGATAGAACAAAACACACTTCTACTAATATGTACTTGTATCTTCATATATTGATATACTTGCAATACAGACTCTAGTATATCTTATACACATGCAAAAACCTAAAGTAGATTGCATCTACTAATAGAAAAGTCCACAGCAACAAAGACCTATTCCAACGCTGTAGATTATCTTGCTTCCTGATAAAGGACTGATGAAAGTTGCAACAGTCATAAATGACGACAGATGCAGCAGGCTGTTATATTCTCCACAAAGAGAGATTCAGCAGGCATCAAAGGAGGCATGAGGAATGCAGCAGGCAGTTGTATTAGCCACACAAAGTGTTTCAGCAAGCATCAAAGCAAGCAACACGCCTCCCAGGCAAAAATTGCGTGTTTCGACAAATTCTTCTTCAGGCAGACATATTTTCCTGGAACCAAAGCTCTCAATTTTTCTGTGCATAAGTCAACCATTCTAAAGAAGGCATTACCAACATTTCGGTGGGTCCCTCTGAACAGGGCAGGCGACTGGACCAAGTGGCCAAAAGGAAAGGTTATAACTTCTGCATAAAGCGGCCAAAGGGTTATAACAGGGGTGTCGAACTCATTTGTTATGAGGGCAGTATTTGACATAAACGAGACCTTGTTGGGCCCATCATGAAACGTAATGCCAGGTAGTGGAGATATAAACTTTATAAAGGATACAAACACAAAGGGTTTTTTTAAACTTAAAATAAAAACATGCTTAAAACATTAGCACACTTGCAATATTTTGTTTATTTAACAGTGTCTGATCACTGACACCTCTTGCTTTGAATTACTGCATCAAAATGTCTGTGTTGTTGCAATCTTGAGTATGCTGTTTCAGGTGTGTATCTGTAAGCTGCAAACTTATGATGATGCAGCAGCAGCACAAGTGGAAGCAGAAGCAGAAGACAGCCAGTTCTACTGCGGGCCTGATAGAAGCCCTCCGGGGGCCTAACCTGGCACCCGGGCCGCATGTTTGACACCCCTGGGTTATAACTTCTGCATAAAGAGGCCAAAGGGTTCTAACTTCTACATAAGAACTGTCACTCAGTTTCTCAATGCAAGGCCCTACCTCAGAGCTTAGTTTGTTCCCGGGACCAAAGGTTCCTACAGGACAGGGCTGGGGAACAGTCGTGCCCCTTGGACAGTAGTGACCAGTAGGACAAGGACCGGCATGACCTGTGATCAACAGGAAGAGGGGGGAAAGGCTTAGCTCACAAGAAGAGCGAAAAATAACATTTATATTAAAAACATTGACTATACCTGTTGTTTTATGCATAATCAAAAGTAAGCAGGCCTCCTCCCATTGACGGTGGGGAGAAAAACTATCAAGGGCCATCCAAGAAAAAGGCAGATACTGAATTTCCATGATCTAATGAGGTCTAGCACCTTGAAAGAAGACTTTACCCTTAATTCACAATTGCAGCACAAAACTATGGAATCAGGAGAGGAATTTACAGCTTCATCTGGTTTTCTATAGCATGCAGGATATTTTTTTAAAAAAAGAAGAGGAAGAGAAGATTTATACCCCACCCTTCACATGGAGTCTCAGAGCAGCTTACAAACTCCTTTCCCTTCCCCTCCCCACAACAGACACCCTGTGAGGTGGGTGGGGCTGAGAGAGCTCTTTCAAGAATTGCCCTTTCAAGGACAGCTCTTGTCAGAACTTATGACTAACCCAAGGTCATCCAGCAGCTGCAAGTGGAGGAGTGGGGAATCAAACTCGGTTCTCCCAGATTAGATTCTGCGCACTTAACCACTACACCAAACTGATTATGAAAAAGCTCCTTTGGACAACCGAAACAGACAAGTGCAGAAAATGAACTTTGCTTCAAGTCAAAGAGCTCATACCATTGTGCTGGCTCTCAGGATCGGGCCTGTCTGCTCCCCGGGAACAAAAATACCCTTCCCAGCACTGTCCTGTCACATCCGATGCATTGTGGTGCAGGCAGAACCTCCCTCCGTCGCAAGATCTGCAGTCGGTTCGGCTACTGACCCCTTGGTTAGGGCCGTAGGTCCCCGGGGGGCAGGGCTGCCAGTTCAGACCCGTGCCTTCAGGGCAGTAGAAGCCTGGAAGGGAAGGACACATCTGTATGAATGGGAAGCTGCCAAGACAGACAATGAACTGCCAGGAGGGTAGAGTGGATTCCCTAAGCAGGTGGATAACCGGAGAGCCGACAAGAGCCGTGTTTTAGAACAGGAGCTACGTTTGCCTGCTGGGGCCATGCGGGAGTCCTAAAGGCGCCCTCGAGCCGAACCTCTTATTTGTGTCGTGGATTTCTTCAGGCAAAAACCTGTTTCATCAAATCTACGAGATCTGACCAAAGAACCCTGAGACAACCCAAAGGGTTCAAGTTGTTATCATTCGGCCCGTAAATATTACTTTCTTCCCTTTTTAAAAAAGCCCTGACCTGGATGGTCCAGGCTAACCTGTCTTGGCCCTGGTTAGTACTTGGATGGGAGACCCCCAAGGAAGTCCAGGGTTGCTGTGCAGAGGCAGGCAATGCCAAAAACCACCTCTGGATGCCTCTTGCCTTGAAAACCCTACAGAGTCACCAGAAGTCACTTCTAACTTGACGAGATTGTCCACCACCAGTGTTAAAAGGCGCCTGTTCCGCCTAGGATTAATCTCTGTGTGCAGGGGTCATTTCATAGAAAAAGAGGTGCAGGAGCTCATTAGCATAACTCATTAGCATACCTTATTTGCATATGCCACACACCCTGACATCACCGGAAGTGTGTCAGAAGGCAACACCCACCGCTTAGGCTCCACTGGACTGTTTTGGATTGCTAGCTATCGGGAGGGATGGGGATATGCAGATCTGTCCTCGCAGAGGAGGGAGAGCTTGTACCTGAATAAAACTTGGTCTTAAAGGTGCCACTGGACTGTTTTGGGCTGGGGGGAGCTCTGCAACTTACCTGGCTGCTTCTTGCTCTGACTGAGGGCTGCTGGGAGCAGGGGGTGGGGCTTGTTGCATGTTCCCGCCCCCTGGGCTCTTTACTGCCGGAGCTCCGCTCCTGTGTGCTCCTGCAGGAAACGGCCCCTGTCTGTGTGATATCAAAGCATTTAGGATTTTATAGTAGCCAAGGGGAGATGTGAAAGAGGTGCTTTGGTAAATATGGGCTATGGGAGATAGGATTGCCAGGTCTGGATGGGGAAATACCTGGAGACTTTGGGGGTGGAGCCAGGAGAGGGTGGGGTTTGGGGAAGGGAGGGGCCTCAGCATGGTACAATGCCACAGAGTCCGCCCTTCACAGCAGCCCTTTTCTCCAGGGGAGCTGATCTCTGCCAGCTGGAGATCCGTTGTAAAAGCGGGAGATCCCCAGGCCCTACCTGGAGGCTGGCAACCCTAATGGGAGCAGTGTTCCCTCTAAGCTGAGTTAGTGTGAGCTAGCTCACAGTTCTTTAGCCTCCAGCTCACACATTCTTGTCTGAGGGCTCCAGAGCAAACTAATTTACGCAGCGGCCAAATGGCTCACTCACAACTTTAATGCCGGTAGCTCACAAAGTAGGATTTTTGCTCACAAGACTCCACAGCTTAGAGGGAACATTGAATGAGAGGCACTGGAAAATCGGTGACGGGAGACTGCAAGGTGGATTCCACAGAGTTCCTTCACTGTTTTGTGGTAGCCACGCCCAAAGGTTGTACCCAAGAGCAGCATTTTGGGGAGTCATTTCGGGTTGCAGCAGGAGGGGAAAAGCGAGGCAAGGAAGTTGCGCTGTGTGGGCAGGAATCCTCCCGTCTCCAGAAAAACACTCTGTGGAATCCACCTTGAGTTCCCAGCCTCCAGGTGGGGCCTGGAGATCTCCCAGTATTTCAACCAATCCCCAGACTACAGAAATAAGTTCCCCCAGAAAACATGGCTGCTTTGGTGGGCGGGCTGTACAGCATTATAGCTTGCTGAGGTCCCTCTCCTCCCTAAACCCCACCCTCCCCAGGCTCCACTCCCAAAATCTCCAGAGACTTTGCAAAATAGAATTGGCAACCCTAGATCCACCCCTCCCCATACTTTGAAGGAAAACTATTCTTTTTTTTTTTTTGGTATTTTTTTCATATGTCCATGTGTGTGTGCATGTGTGTGCACCTGGAAGGCACGGCGACCTCTGGTGACTGACCCTTTCTGGGGCCCTGGAGGATATTCAGAGAGGTGGCTGAATACAGCCTGCCCCCGCCTCCCACCTCTGGTATTCCAGGGAGGTCTCCCATCCAAATAGCTGCCAGGGTCGGCCCTGCTTAGCTTCTGAGATCTGATGAGATCAGGCCTGCCTGGGCTATCCAGGTCAGGGCGCAGGAAAAGTAATCCTGTCAAGATCAGAGTACCAGGCCATGGGGGGGGGGGTGGGAGCATGGCTGTTTGCCCCGGAGCAAAGTAACGCATGGCAGCCCAATCACATGTCCTGTGAAGGTCCTGTAGGTATGCCGTTAGGTGCCGATCACACAGCAATCCTGCAGCGTGGCAAAGAAGGAGCGCGGCGCAATCACACTGGCAATCGCTAGGCACCGCTTCCGTGGCAAACGGGATTTTTTCCCCCTCACCACAGTGTGCGCATGTGCTGGTGGGCGTTTGTGCGCATCCTGTGGAGACTTAAAAAAAACATAACATCCGGTTTGCGAAGGGACATGGGCGGGCGCCGGATGCCCCAGCAGAAATGCGTTCAGACGCCTGCCCTTGCCCCGCATTTTCCGGAAACTAGCACATCGTATGTACTAGTTTTTTACTCCGTATCTTCGGCAAGAAGCCACGGGTTAGCCACGGGTGCACTACGCTTCCCAGATGTTGCGCTGTGATCGCACCTGGAAAATCCGCCTATCATCCGTACCTTTAGCGCAGCAAATGCTCCGTGAACGGGACCAAAATATATCATTGCTTTTGCAGGGAGTCCTGGAAGAACAGCCTGGCATTGTGGAAGCCGGAGACTCACCTTTGGGACAAAGCTGCGGCAGGTGACCAGGGACGCAATACTTTCCCTCTGGACACTGGTGACACCTTTCCTGTCCAGGTGTCTCAGCC
Source organism: Gekko japonicus (assembly GCF_001447785.1). NCBI lineage: Eukaryota > Metazoa > Chordata > Lepidosauria > Squamata > Gekkonidae > Gekko > Gekko japonicus. Next base: position 150,156 of record NW_015172651.1, on the reverse strand, counting down.
AGGTAGGAGCCAGGTGGGCAGGGCATGGGACTCTCACTGCCCGAGGGACAGAAGTGCCCCACTGGGCAGGGAGCACCCGTGATCCCATCTGTGGGTGTCGGTGTTTTAGACCCAGAGAGGCAGTAAAACCTGGCAGGTTGAGAAGAGAAATAAGGTAGAATTGACAGCAAGCACCTAAAAAGAGACAATGTTCTGAAACCCAGATCTCCACGGGGACTTCACCCATCCATCGGCCACTCTGTGGCTGCGACAGCTTGATTCGAGTCCAGTAGCCCCTCAGAGACCAACAAGCAGGGGTCATTTCGTAGAAAAAGAGGTACGGGAGTCCATTAGCATAACTCATTAGCATAACTTATTTGCATATCCCACACCCCCTGACATCACTGGAAGTGTGTCAGAAGGCAACACCCACCGCTCAGGCTCCACTGGACTGTTTTGGATTGCTAGCTATTGGGGGGGGGGAATGCGCAGATCTGTCCTCGCAGAGGAGGGAGAGCTTGTACCTGAAGGTAGGATGGGGGGGGTGTCTCTGCAACTTACCTGGCTGCTTCTTGCTCCTTGTGGCCCGACTGAGGGCTGCTTGGAGCAGGGGGCGGGGCTTGTTGCATGTGCCCGCCCCCTGGGCTCCTTACTGCTGGAGATCCACTCCTGTGCGCTCCTGCCGGAAATGACCCCTGCCAACAAGACTTTCAGGGTAGAAGCTTTTGAGTGTCAAAACTCCCTTTGTTGGATATTTGATGAAAGGAGATTTGACTCTTGAACGCTTAGATCCCAAAATCTCATTGGTCGCCAAGGAGCTGCTGGACTTTTATCTAGCAGTTATGCTGCAGACCAACGCAGCAGCCCTCTGTGACTGGAACATAAAGTGATAACACGTGTGTAACACAGCCATGGCTAAAACCCAGAGACTGTTTTTGCATGCTCTGAGAACACAGAATCATAGAATCATAGAGATGGAAGGGACCTCCAGGGTCATCTAATCCAACCCCCTGCACAATGCAGGGAATTCACAAATACGTCCTCCCCACACCCTCCATGACCCCTGTTCCATAGCAAGAAGATGACAAAAAAAAACCCTCCAGGATCCCTGGCCAAACTGGCCTGGAGAAAAATTGCTTCCTGACCCCCAAAGTGGCCATCAGCATTTCCCTCGGTGTGTAAGAAAGGGCCACATATCATATCAAATGGAGTACATTTCAACAGAGACAATTTATGGGTTTTGGTTTTGAATCCTCAAGTGACGACACGCAAGGCCAGCTCACGGCCACATGTTATGAAGTCTTTGCGTTCCTCACATTTCAGGTCAACACATGTGGCCTGGGAGTTCCATGCCTGGAACTTCCCAGGTGTATAAGGATTCGATTCGGATAGTGACCACGGTATCGAGGGAGGGGTGGCCGAAGCTTCCTCACCATTTTCTAAACACACTTGGCAGGTGCCAGGAAATGAGTTGGTGGGGGCCGTGGTGCTCACAGGGACGCCCTGATCTAAATGAATGAACTTGCAAGGAGCATATCCAGGGGTCATGCACAGACCCCATGGAATGGGTGGGGGGGGGGGGGCGCATCATGCAGCAGAGTAGCTGAAGCCCCAAAGATCTGAGACTAGTGAATGCCTAGCAAGGAGACCTCTGGGAAAACTTTCCCATGCGTGCCCACCCCCAAGTTCCATCATCAAAGAAAAGCAGGACAGAGAACATAACAAATCAAGCCAGTTTGGTGTAGTGGTTAAGTGCGCAGACTCTAATCTGGGAGAACCGGGTTTGATTCCCCACTCCTCCACTTGCACCTGGCTGGATGACCTTGGGCAAGTTATAGTTCTGATAAGAGCTTTCTTGAAAAATAGCAGTTTCTGTCAAGAGCTCTCTCAGCCCCACCTGCCTTACAGGGTGTCTGTTGTGGGGAGGGGAAGGGAAAGGAGTTTGTAAGCCGCTCTGAGACACCTTTGGGTAGTGAAGGGCGGGGTATAAATCCAATCTCTTCTTCTCTTCTTCTTCTTCTAAATGTTCCACAAGTATCTCACAAGCCAAGCTTTACAGCTAAGGGAAAGAACCCTGAAGCTGGACGAAGTCTGCCAGTTCAGTGAGCCTCCTGGCTCCAGACTTGGCAAATAAAAAGACAAATTCCGCCCGCTGCATTTGTAGCTGGAATTTGCTGACATTTTGGGGAGACCTCGAAGCAGCCAGTGCATTGTTGGAGAGCATGTGTTGTACGTACCCAGCTGCACAACGTCCTGATGGAGCCGCAAGGCCGTCACCGTTGCAGAAATGTCCTCCAGGGCAAGGCTGGCAACTCTGGAGGTTTTTATTCCCCAAGTCACCAGACCAGGTTCCGTGCGGGCACGCCAAGGGATCGAGGGCTCCTGGGGGGGAATGTGAGAGATGGAGGTCTCGGGGTCATTTCGTAGAAAAAGAGGTGCAGGAGCTCATTAGCATAACTCGTTAGCATAACTTATTTGCATATGCCACACCCCCTGACATCACCGGAAGTGTGTCAGAAGGCAACACCCACTGCTCAGGCTCCATTGGACTGTTTTGGATTGCTAGCTATTGGGGGGGGGGAACGTGTAGATCTGTCCTCGCAGAGGAGGGAGAGCTTGTACCTGAATAAAACTTGG
>NW_015172651.1:146653-147495 GCF_001447785.1 Gekko japonicus | reverse complement strand
GGGAGCTCTGCAACTTACCTGGCTGCTTCTTGCTCTGTCTGAGGGCTGCTGGGAGCAGGGGGTGGGGCTTGTTGCATGTGCCCGCCCCCTGGGCTCTTTACTGCTGGAGCTCCGCTCCTGTGCGCTCCTGCAGGAAATGACCCTTGGAGGTCTGACTTAGACATGGAAGTGGGGGAAGGATTACAGAGGACTAAGGGACAATGCCCTGACCTGGGTCCAGGTCTCATAAGATCTTGGAAGCTAAGCAGGGCTGACCCTGGCTAATACTTGGATGGGAGGCCTCCAAGGAATACCAGGGTTGCTGCTCAGAGGTAGGCAACGGCAAACTACCTCTGTTCATCTCTTGCCTAGGAAACCCAATGGGGTCGCCATAAGTCTGCTGCAACTTGATGACACTTTCTACCACCGAGAGGCCTTCGCAGGGGCTAAACGGTAATAGGCGTTTCAGTACCTGTCGGACAGTAATGTCCAGGAGGGCAGGGAGCTCCCGAGACACCATCCATTGGATCGGGAACCTGTGCACCTCCCTTGCACCAAAATCCCTCGGAGCAATCTCCTAAACGGAAGCCAGCATTAGAGGGTTTGCAAAATCAAGACAGGATCACTGCTAGCTATCCTTATTTCCAGGGGGGTTTGTGTAGAAAAAGCCCAGCAGGAACTCATTAGCATAATAGGCCACACCCAACAGCAGGAACTCATTAGCATATTAGGCCACACCCCCGACAGCACAGCTCATTAGCATATTAGGCCACAACCCCATGTTACCAGAAGTGTGGTCATCCAGCCACACCCACCTTTTGCTCCTTATTCTGTTTACCTTGTTTGTTGTCAAAACCCAGGGC
>NW_015172651.1:142121-145983 GCF_001447785.1 Gekko japonicus | reverse complement strand
GCAGCTCAGTGGCAGAGCATCTGCTTGGCATGCAGGAGGTCCCAGGTTCAATCCCCAGCAGCATCTCCAGTTAGAAAGGACCAGGCAGGAGGTGATGGGAAAGGCCTCCACCTGATACCCTGGAGAGCAATGATGTGGGGCCGCAGCTCAGTGGCAGAGCATCTGCTTGGCATGCAGAAGGTCCCAGGTTCAATCCCCGGCATCTCCAGTTAAAAAGGACCAGGCAGGAGGTGATGGGAAAGGTTGTCCGCCTGAGACCCTGGAAACTAATAAAGTGGGACCGCAACTCAGTGGCAGAGCATCTGCTTGGCATGCAGAAGGTCCCAGGTTCAATCCCCGGCATCTCCAGTTAAAAAGGACCAGGCAGTAGGTGATGTGAAAGACCTCTGCCCGAGACCCTGAAAGACCTCCGCCCGAGACCCTGGAAAGGCAGTAGGTGATGAGAAAGACCTCAGCCTGAGACCCTGGAGAGCAATGAAGTGGGGCTGCAGCTCAGTGGCAGGGCATCTGCTTGGCATGCAGGAGGTCCCAGGTTCAATCCTCAGTATCATCTCTAGTTAAAAAGGACCAGGCAGTAGGTAATATGAAATATCTCCACCTGAGACCCTGGAGAGCCACTGCCAGTCTGAGTAGACAATACTGACTTTGATAGACCGATGGTCTGATTCAGTACGGGGCAGCTTCAAGAGTTTAAAGATTCTGCATTGGCTTTTCCCTCCGTTGTTTTACCAAATCCACGTTGGAACAGAAATTTCCCTCTGCGTTGCATGCTGCTTTCACTTCCTTTGAGCATCGGATTTAATGGTACCCTTTACACTGCATGCCGCTTTTGCTTTCTTTGATTATCGGGTTTTATCCTTCTGCATAGATTTATGGCCTTTCAGGGGTGACTTTGCAGTCAGTACAGTGTTGCCCCAGGGTATCTGAATGTGGTTTTGAGCTGCACCTTTTCCTCAGTGTTGAGATTATGTGGAGCGAATGCCAGATTCAGAATCGCCCTGAGTTTGCTGACAGTACTAAACATTCTCAAGCACCAGCCCCCCTTCACACAAAAAACTACAATTCCCAGCATTGCCTGGGAAGAGGAAATGACTTCTCCATCTGAAGCACAGATGTGTCCTGGAGTTCCAAGATCAAATCTTCCAAGGAATAACAAACCCCGTTTTTCCAACTTGAGTTCATTTGATGTTGTATGACAAGTAATAGCTCCTGCTTACCTCGAGAATGCAACTGAGTCTGGCATACTGTTTTGTAATCTAGCTCTTGATCTCGATACTTTCCACCTGGTGGGCAGACTAACATTTACTCCTTCAGAAGCATTAGGAACGGAGCAAAATTTCATAGACATTTGGCTATCTAGCAGTTCAGAATCTAAACCGTGCTTTGTTGAAATCCTGAATTTCACTTGTAGGGCTGTCAGGTCCCTCCTGACCATCAGCAAGGGATGCTTGGTGCTTGGGGGGGGGGGGTCAACAGTGGGAGGGCTTCTAATGTCCTAGGCCCACTGGTGGACCTCCTGATGGCACCTGGTGTGACAGAGTGTTGGACTGGATGGGCCTTTGGCCTGATCCAACATTGGCGTCTCTTATGTTCTTATGATGGGGGGCTAGGGTTGCCATCTCCAGGCTAGGAAACTCCTGGAGATCTGGGGATGGAGCCTGGGGAGGACAGGGACCTCAGTGGGGCACAATGTCGTAGAGTCCACCCTCCAAAACATCAATTTTCTCCAGGGGAACTGATCTCTGTAGTCTGGAGATAAGCTGAAATTCCAGGGGATCCCCAGGTCCCAATGGAGGCTTCACCACCCTGATTCTAAGTTTATGTGGTTCCCACTTCTTTTTATAAAAATCATTCTCATATTCCCTTCTGAGCCATTTCCTAGATTTATTCTTGCTGCCTATTGGCCACGGTGGGTTACCTTCCCAGCATTCTCCAGTGGGGGTGCGCAGTCCCGCTCCTTCGCAGTAAAACCCAGAGGGGCAGGGCAGGCAGTCAGATGCCCCACCTTGTCCTAGCAAGTTGGAGAAGGTGCCAGGTTGGCAGAGACTCGGTTTTGAGGATCCGGCAGCGGGGGGGGGGGGAAGAACACAGAAGGACAGGCAGCGAAATGTTAGGCAGCCGGTAGTAACATGTCAAGTCCTTGGCACATCTCAAAATACTCTCTCTGGGCACTGACTTCAGGAAAAGTAAGAATCGACACAGAATAAATACATTTAGCAACCGTGCTCTCATGTTGTTCACATGCCAAGGCACTTGGAGTCCCAGCAAACTCCTAGTTGAAACTAGTCGGGTCATGCCTACAGAGGCAGCAGAATAAGGAGCTAGAGGCCCCGGTCACATGGGCCAGATAACGCGGGGGGTGAGGTGTGGCTGTTCACCCAGGAGCAAAATAAAGCACGGTAGCCCGATCACACGGTCCCCCGAGTCTCCGTGCTTCGGCTGTTAGCTGGAGATCACACGGCGATGCTGCAGCATGGCAAAGAAGCAGCTTTGCATGATCACACAAGCGTTTCACGTTTGCACGCATGCGCTGTTCCGTGGAGCAGCACTGCTTTCAGTTATGTGTTTGTGCGCATGCACTTACGAAAAACATCCGGTTTGCGATGGGACGTGGACGGACGCTGGATGCCACGGGATACTAGCGCTCCCGCGATCAGACGCCCGCCTGTGCCACGTGTTTTCCGGATACTAGTGCACTTTCCTTGGTACTTTTTAACTCCGCATCTTCGGTGGGACGCCACAGATTGGCCACGGGTGCGCTACGCTTCCCAGATGTTGCAGTGTGATTGCGCCCCGAAAATCCACCCAACATTTGTGCCTTTCACGTGGCAAATTCTCCGTGTGACCGGGGCCAGAGTGAAATAAACCGCTTCAGTTTGGGTCGTATATTCAAGAACAGCTCTGACAGGACTATGGCTTGCCCAAGGTCATCCAGCAGCTGCGAGTGGAGGAGTGGGGAATCAATCCAAGTTCTCCCAGATTAGAGTCCACGCACTTAACCACTACACCAAACTGGCTCTCATCCAGCTGCTGGGGTGACCATGGGTCAGTCACAAGTTCTCTCACAGCTGTTCTCTCCAAGAACAGTCCTCAAGAGAGCTCTCTCAGCCCCACCTACCTCACAGGGTGTCTGTTGTGGGGAGGGGAAGGGAAAGGAGATTGTAAGACGCTCTGAGACCCCCTTGGGTAGTGAAGGGCGGGGTATAAACCCAATCTCTTCTCTCTCTCTTCTCTTCTTCTCTTTGCTGGGCTAGGATTCTAATTACAGGGGGATTTCTTAAACATAGGGTGAGCAGTAAAACATTCAGGGAGTATTCTACCCCACTGTTCAGCATGAAATCATTCTGCTGTTCTTGGCCAATGAGTGCAAAAATGCTGGGATGACTGACAAGGAATTGGCATTTTGCCTGGTTTCTTCAGTTCTGCTCTTAAGCCTTTGTGGTTTGACACTGAATAATACTGCCATCACCGCCGTCACCACCCTTCTACAAAACATCTGGCTGTTCGACTGTATTCATTGAGTGCTAATGAACTCCTGCTACTTCACATGCCTGCCACACTCGCTATGATGGCCAGACCCCAAGTCGCTATTTGTCTCCTTCTGACTGAAGGAAGCTGGGTGAAATGAAATTGCTGAGCAGTTGGAACAGATAAAAGGGGTTACTTCTTCACCCAAAATGTGATGAACACATGGAATTCACTGCCACAGGAGGTGGTGGCAGCTACAAGCATGGACAGCTTCAAGAGGGAATCAGATGAAGATATGGAGCAGAGGTCCATTGGTGGCTATGAGCCACAAGGTATAGATAGGGACTCTCAGTCTGGGGCAAGGGATGCTCTGTATTCTTGGTGCTGGGGGGGG
>NW_015172651.1:127054-142057 GCF_001447785.1 Gekko japonicus | reverse complement strand
CCTCCTGATGGCACCTGGTGTTTTTGGCCACTGTGTGACACAGAGTGTTGGACTGGATGGGCCATTGGCCTGACCCAACACTGGCTTCTCTTATGTTCTTATATGGAGCAGAGGTCCATCGGTGGCTATTAGCCACAAGGTATAGGTAGGAACTCTCGGTCTGGGGCAAGGGATGCATTGTATTCTTGGTGCTTGGGTGGGGGGCAAGAGTGGGAGGGCTTCTAGTGTCCTGACCCCACTTCTGGACCTCCTGATGGCACCTGGTATTTTTGGCCACTGTGTGACAGAGTGTTTAACTTGATGGGCCATTGGCCTGATCCAACACTGGCTTCTCTTACGTTCTTTAGACCATTTATGACAAAACCACCTTTGGACCAATACAGCCATCTCTGAAAGCTTCACAACAATTTATTTTTAAAAAATCCCCCATCTTTTTTTAAAAAAGGTACATAGAGCTGGCCCTGAACTGGATAGCCCAGGCCAGCCCAATTTCATCAACTCTCGGAAGCTTTGCAGGGTTGGCTTTGGTCAGTATTTGGAGGGGAGACCACCAAAGAGTTCCAGGGTCGTGGCACAGAGACAGGCCGTGGCAAGCCACCTCTGTTAGTCTCCTGCCTTGAAAACACCACCAGGGGTCGCTGTAGGTCAGCTGTGTGACTAGAGGGCCAAATACACAAGCAGAAATTAAAAGATTAAAATGGGACAGTGATTAACTGAAGTTGCTTGAAGGCCAATGTTTTACCGTCCTTAACATGGGAAAGGTAACCTATTTCCATGAAGTGTGCTGGTTATGCTGGTAAAAAGAGAGCACTGCAAGCAACGTTCCCTCTAATCTGTGGAGTCCTGTGAGCAGAAATCCTAGTTTCTGAGCCAGGGCCAAATACACAAGCAGAAATTAAAAGATTAAAATGGGACATTGATTAACTGAAGTTGCTTGAAGGCCAATGTTTTACCATCCTTAACATGGGAAAGGTAACCTATTTCCATGAAGTGTGCTGGTTATGCTGGTACAAAGAGAGCACGGCAAGCAACTCCATCTATCCCGGCCAAAGGCTTTCGCAGATACTCACGGCAGTAGGTTCCCTGTGGGCAGATGTTGCCTGTAACACCATCGGCTGGTTTGGAAGAAGCGGATCCACCCATACAATAAAATCCGGCTGCACATTCCCCACTGGGAGCAGACAGACCTGAAGGAGAACGGAAGAAAGTAGTGAAACGTAAGGCCGGGCGCAACATTAGACAGGAAAGCTTAACATGCAGGGCTGCCACCTTTAAGATGAATAGCTAAACCTTTCGCTGATGACTTCGCCAGCCCAGGTTTAATCAGCGAGGCTCTGAATTAGGGATGCACTTTCGGTTTATGTTTTCTAAAAAGGAGTGTTTTGGTTCTAGTGTATTCCTGTAATTGGGAATGCAAAAACGGATTATTTCAGATGACCTTTCCATCCCAAAATGAATGGTACCTTAACATTTGGAGAAAAAAACACAGAAGAAATCTGCCTTTTCAGGGCACTCCAGATGCTAGGTAGCCCTTGAAGAAACGATCTGTGCCCCTCTGTGGTTCAGGGTTGCCAACCTCCAGGTGGGTCCTAGAGATCTCCTGGAATCCCAACTGATCTCCAAAGTAAGGACTTCAGTTCTCCTGGAGAAAATGGCTGTTCTGGAGTGCAGACTCTATGGCATTATAGTTGGAGGTCTCTCCTCTCCCAAAACTCCATCCTTCCCAAGCTCGGGTTGCCAACCTCCAGGTGGGTCCTAGAGATCTCCTGGAATCCCAACTGATCTCCAAAGTAAGGACTTCAGTTCTCCTGAAGAAAATGACTGTTTTGGAGTGCAGACTCTATGGCATTATAGTTGGAGGTCTCTCCTCTCCCAAAACTCCATCCTTCCCAAGCTCCCAAGCCAGTTTGGTGTAGTGGTTGAGTGTGCGGACTCTAATCTGGGAGAACCGGGTTTGATTCCCCACTCCTCCACATGCAGCTGCTGGTGTGCTTTTGGGTCAGTCACAAGTTCTTTCAGAGCTGTTCTGGAAAGAGCAGTCCTCAAAAGAGCTCTCTCAGCCCCACCTACCTCACAGGGTGTCTGTTGTGGGGAGGGGAAGGAGTTTGTAAGCCACTCTGAGACTCTGAGTGAAGGGTGGGGTATAAATCCAATCTCCTCCTCCTCCTTCTTTCAAATCTCCAGGAATTTCCCAATCTGGAGCTGGCCACCCTACTTGTGACTAGTAGTACACATCTATGGGGCTGGAAGGTGGGAGACCCCAGTCTAACTTCTGCCCTGGGCATCCCTGTTGGCTGGAACCGAACCTTTGTGACATCCTGGTGGGCCCTTGGACCTGCTACCTGATTTCCTCCTACATGTGAAATGTACACTGTACTGTTGCTTTGATGGTAAGCACATGTAGAAGAAGAAGGATTGGATTTATACGCTGCCCTTCACTCAGAGTCTCAGAGCATCTTACGAACTCCTTTCCCTTCCCCTCCCCACAACAGACACCCTGTGAGGTAGGTGGGGCTGAGAGAGCATTCCCAAGAACTGTCCTTGAGAGAACACCTCTGAGACAACTTGTGACTGACCCAAGGTCATGCCAGCAGCTGCATGTGGAGGAGTGGAGAATCAGACCTGGTTCTCCCAAATTAGAGTCCATGCTCTTAACCACTACACCAAACGGCCTCTGTATTCAAATGTAATCAGTTATCCGTATGGTAAATTACAGTAACGTAGATATCCTGTTAAACATGACACTTCTGTAGAACTTGGGTTGGTAGGAGGACAGTCTTCTAAAATGGCAATAAAACTATGGCAAGATTAGAAGGAGGAAAGCACTTGATAGAGACTCAGCCTTGGTTCCGAGGGTTGCCCATCTCCTTCTTGCCTTGAATTTTAATTGTAAGCACTCTGGGACAGGAGACTACTTATTGCTCTGCGTGTCCCCCCCCCCCTTCCAGGTACATTTCTCAAAACCATGAGGATTTACAGTGTTATCCTAAGCTGAGCGAGCCCCTGGAAGTTCACGGGTTTAAAAGGGTGGGACTTGGCTTAGGACGGTGCTGATGGCGGAAAGTGTTGTCAAGTCACCGCTGACTTATGGCGACCCCGTAGGGTTTTCAGGGCAAGAGACATTCAGAGGTGGTTGGCCATTGCCTTCCTCTGCATAGCAACCACGGACTTCCTTGGTGGTCTCCCAGCCAAGTACTAAGCAGGGCCGACCCAGCGTAGCTTCCAGGATCTGGCGAGATTGGGCTTAGTCTGACCATCTAGGTCAAGTAAGGACAGTGCTACTAAGACAATATACAGAAAATAATTAAGTTACAAAGCAGAAGTGGTTGTTCAGTGGGCATCTGTTCTAGTAAGTTGTTGAGTCCCAGGTTTAAAAGTGTCAATTCTGGCATTTGACCATAGCTAACAGGATGACGAGCTGCGGTGGCTCAAGTGGTTAAGACGCGGAACTGCCGACCGGAAGGCCGGTAGTTCAGCAGTTCGAGGCCCGAGTGCCGCATGACGGAGTGAGCTCCCGTCTCTGGCCCCAGCTCCTGCCAGCCTAGCAGTTTGAAAGCAAGAAATTGCAAGTAGATAAATAGGTACTACTTTGGTGGGAAGGTGACAGTGTTCCATGCACCTCAGCGTCTAGTCATGCTGGCGACATGACCACGGAGAAGTCTTAGGACAGCGCTGGCTCTTCGGCTTGGAAACGGAGATGAGCACCGCAACCCTAGAGTCGGACTCGACTGGCTTGTGAGCCAGAGAAACCTTTCCCTTTCCCTAACAGGAAGCCACCAGGAAATAATTGATGCAGGTAAGTCATGCCGTGAATGACCAGGGTCTGTTGAGCTAGCAAGAAACCTTTTCAGCAGACCTCTCCTCCCCTTTTACAATCTGCACTCGGATGGAACCAGTGCACGGTCTCCTATTTTTACCTGGTGCATTGCAGTAAAATCCTGGAGGACAGGGAACCGGTTCTGGGCTGCCTTCTGGGCAGTGGAACCCCGGGGAGCATTTTGCTCCGGTGGCCGTGGCGGGACAGAGGCAGTTGTCATTGGTATAGTTGTCCAGGTCAAAGGGCTGGGGAGTCCAGGCTGCTGAAATGCAGAACCAGCCTAAGTGAGCAAAACGAGAAAGCAGGAGAAGATGAAGGAAGTGTGAAGTCCCACTGAAATCGTAACAGATACAGATGAAACAACTTAATGACTGAGTGGTGGTCATGGCATCAGAAAGATGCACCCAATGCTGCTTTTTTAGATCATTGTCTAACAGAACGGACAGGAGCTGTTTAGAGGGTTGCATGCCTTCTGGATGTCTTACCACCAATGTTCCCTCTAAGCTGCAGAGCCTTGTGAGCAAAAATGCTACTTTGTGAGCTACTGGCATTAAAGTTGTGAGCAGACGATTTGACTACTGCATAAATTAGTTCTTACCACCAGTATAAAGGCTTTTCCGCATGTCTCTTTTTCATTGCTTGTGTCATTCCCTCCCCCTTTCAGGATGTGTTTTTCTCCCTCTAGTGGTTACTTTGATATTTCATCACTGTGCCTCTGGCTTATTTCCACGCACTTTTGAAGAGCTCGGGAATTAACCGGTGATACAGTGATGAAGTATCAATGCAACCACTAGAGGGAGCAAAACACACACTCCGAAAAATATAGGCAGACAAGGGACGAAATAACACACACAGAAAAGCCCTAAAAAAGAAAAACATTGCAAGAACTTAACTGTCAGGTCAAAACAGGGCTTCCTGTAAGAGTTAAGGTTAATTTTGCAAGAGATCAACTGAAAATCGGTTCGTATTAGATCTATAACGTTTACTCCTTTGGTAGAAGGGAAACAATCCTTGGCCTTCAAAAAGGCAACTTGAAGTATCCGAATGTTTTCATGCTGAAAGTAAATTCTGTAAACATCACCTGACCCAAAGTTACAAAACATCGGATTCCTCAGTCAGGGAGAGGGAGCAAAATCGATTTCTCACCGGACTCTGAAATGTCAGCAGACACAGACCAGCTTCTGCTCAGACCACTCAGCCTCACCTGCATCACATTTCCCCGAGACGGTCGTTAAATTCTCCTTCCCGCAGAAGTGCCCTGGTAGGCAGGGCAGGCAGCTATCCAGGCTGTGGCTCATGGGATCGGGGTTGTAATAACCGCGAGGGCAGGGGAACTGCGTGGCGTACTTGGTTCCTTAGAGGGCACAACAACAAGACAGGCGCTAGTATTCAAGTCACTCGGCAGAAGGACAACACCTGCTCTGTCCTTTTGGCCTTTTTCTAAACTAGCATCAGAGCTGTACCACTTCAGTCTGCAAGGAGAGACACTTACAATGGAATGCTGCTGAAGTGAATACAAATCTCCGAGGAGACGGGTTTCTAACTCTGCTTTTTCTGTGCAATGAACTTTTGTTTGGGGGGGGGGAAGTACATGAATTCTACCATGCCAGCCTTCACCCCAATCAGAAGTGGTGCGACGGGTGCGTTCACACATGCTAAAATAACACATTTTCCAATCCACGTTCAATGCACTTTGCAAACGGGTTTTACTATGTGAAACATCAAAATCCACTTGCAAACGGCTGCGGGAGTGGATCGAAACTGCCTTATTTCGCATGTGTGACCAGCTCTGTAAGAACAAGTCCTTTGCTGCGGGTCTCAGGCTGAATCTATACTGTTATTTAAAACATTTATTGGCTGCCTTTCTTCCTAAAGGAGCTCGAGGCAGCTTACCACATAGATAAAATATATGAGATTAAAAAAAACATAAAAAACCCAAAATTTAAAAGGACAGGTCAGGACTGGTAGTATACTTAACCAGGGGGGGTTTTGTAGAAAAAGCCCAGCAGGAACTCATTAGCATAATAGGCCACACCCAACAGCAGAAACTCATTAGCATATTAGGCCACACCCCTGCCAGCACAGCTCATTAGCACATTAGGCCGCACCCCCATGTTACCAGAAGTGTGGTTATCCAGCCACACCCACCTTTTGCTGCTTATTCTGTTTACCTTGTTTGTTGTCAAAACCCAGGGCTTTTTTTGTAGCAGGCACTCCTTTGCATGTTAGGCCACACACGCCTAATGTAGCCAATCCTAATGAGTTTCTGCTGTTGGGTGTGGCCTATTATGTTAATGAGTTCCGGCTGGGGCTGGGCGTGGCCAACCTGGGAGCCAGCCAGAACTTCGTTCTTGTGCGTTCCTGCCCCAAAATAGCCCTGGACTTAACCAAGGAAGGCAGGAAAGAGGTGCCAAGTCACAGATGACTGTAGAGTTTTCAAGGAAAGAGACATTCCGAGGTGGTTTGCCATTGCCTGTCTCTGCTTTGTGATTCTGGTCTTTCCTGGTGGTCTCTCATCCAAGTATGAACCAGGGCCGACCCTGCTTAGCTTCTGAGATCTGATGCAAAGGGGACAGCCTGGGCTATACAGGTCAGGGTTAAATTTAACCAAATGCAGTCCTAACGAAAACTGTCTTCAAGATCAAAAGTGATTGGCTCATTTTTTCATATGTGGTGGACATGTGATCGAGTTAAAAAATATTAATCTTGGATTCATGAAAAGTTACAAAAATGTTAGCAGGTACCATACCATTTATACCTGAATTATTTTTACTGAATATAATGCCAGAAAACTGTAAAAAAAACAAACAAACGGAGACTCTTATCTTATTATACATGTAGGGACCACTGCAAGAATTTTATAAGCCAAATATTGGCGGAAAAAAGAAGTACCTTTAAAAGAAGAAATGACAAATACAATTCTTGAGACTGCCGAGATGGATAAATTAACTTTAACTTTGAGAGGACAAAAGGAAGGAAGATTCCAAAATACATGGTCAAGATTTTGTAAATGGTTGGAAGATGACAGTAGATGAACAATATTGAGATTTAACCAGGGCTTTTTTTGTAGAAAAAGCCCAGCAGGAACTCATTAGCATAATAGGGCACACCCAACAGCAGAAACTCATTAGCATATTAGGCCACACCCCTGACAGCACAGCTCATTAGCACATTAGGCCGCACCCACATGTTACCAGAAGTGTGGTTATCCAGCCACACCCACCTTTTGCTTGTTATTCTGTTTACCTTGTTTGTTGTCAAAACCCAGGGCTTTTTTTGTAGCAGGAACTCCTTTGCATGTTAGGCCACACACCCCTAATGTAGCCAATCCTAATGAGTTTCTGCTGTTGGGTGTGGCCTATTATGCTAATGAGTTCCTGCTGGGTGTGGCCAAATTGGGAGCGTTCCTGCCCAAAAATAGCCCTGCATTTCACTATATTAGAAGAAACTATAGAAAACATTTTTAAATATAATGCAGAGAAATAGACATTGTAGGAGGTAAAATTTGGATACAATATATATATATATATGGACCCCCCAATTTCTATGTATTTCTGTTTGTTTGTCTTGGTTTGATACAAAAATAAAAAAAATATTACGAAAAACAAAAAAGAAAAAGAAAGAAAAAAGAAAGTGAGGGGGCCAAAGTGCACCCCCCTGGAGAGGCTCTTCCACAACTGTGGAGCTGTCACTGAAAAGGCTCTCTCTCATGTACCCAGATGGGACAGTGGGGGGGGGGCTCTCCCTTTTATCTTAATTCCATCCGTAGCACAATTACCCTGTGCTTCCAGCAGATGGCACTAGTGCATCTGGATTTGTTGGGAAATTGCGAACTGCTGGCTCCTTTCTGTTTGGAAATCTGATCTGGCTCTTTCTAAGAATGAAGGAGCGAAATGATTTCTCTGGGGCCCGAGTCTAAAACCTCTCTCCTTCAAGAAAGCCTGAGTCCAAGGTCCTCACCTTTAGCATATAAAGTACTTAGGGGAGGTGTTGGGTATTACAAGTTGAAAACACTCAGTATATCTGGGGTTAAATGTTTGTTTATGTTACTCACAGGAAGTCACATGTTTTTCATGTAACCAATGTTCTTTAGCTGTAGAATACCCGGGAATTTTCTCCCTGATCTAGGAATTTGATTGGGACTAAAGTGTCAAGGTGTATTAGCATTTTATGGCTCTCTTCCCATCTTTGTTTGGTGTTCTGAAGAAGAAGAAGAGTAGCCATAGTCTCACTCTTCTAGTTTTGTCTTTGTAGAGTAAGGATGTAGCCGATTATGCTCTGTTGTCATTTTCATCCCAGTTACCCTTCCCATGCTAGAATTTAGTAAAAACTTTATATTTTAATCACACATGGACTCTCAGTCTGAATTATTTTACTCTGGCACTGCTGGACTATATTATCTCTGCTAAATACCATTTTTTCAATATCTCACTATCACCCAGCAGGAGGGGCCATAGCTCAGTGGCAGAGCATCTGCTTGGCATGCAGAAGGTCCCATGTTCAATCCCCAGCAGTGAGTGATGCGAAAGACCTCTATGCCTGAGACCCTGGAGAGCTGCTGCTGCCAGTCTGAGTGGACAATACCGACCCTGATGGACACATAGTCTGATTCAGTATAAGGCAGCGTCACGTGCTCATGTCTACTTTCTCGACCCAACAAATATCCATCGCGGTTACAAACCCTATTCACCCCACAGCACTGGCACCTCTCACCTCTGGGGCAGTAGAAGCCGGGCGGGCAGGGAAACCCACTGTAGTTGGTGGTATTTTCAGGGCAGTAGTAACCAGGTCGACACGGGAAGCAAGTAGCCTGCCTCGTGAGGTTATTGTAGGTTCCCGCACGACACGGGAGGGGGTGGCTGGTCCCCTCTGGACAGAAGTGGCCGACGGGGCAGAGGCCTCCTTTGTCTGAAGGCCCTGCAAGGAGGAAGAGTTGGCAAGCAGCAGTTAGGCTTCTAGTCCTCAAGGGTTTTGCCAAAACATTCTCGAAACCCCAACTCAGCAGCAAAATACAAGCCACCATGCTCAGATCACTGCCACACAAAGCAAGGTTTTAGAACAAGCTAGGGAGCAGGTCTAGAGACAGTTTCTCTCCCTGTTCTCTGCTCACATGCTAACGAATACTGCGCAATGTGAACATTCTACTTATCAACTCTTGGTGGAAACATTCCATGTTGACTAATAACCGGACCCAAGGTCTTCAGCAACAGTTGATAAGTAGTATTTGATAAGAGCTGGGATTGCTACGCACTCAGATAAAGTATACATTGCAAAGCGAATGTTCACATTGTGCAGTGTTCGTTAGCGTGTGAGCTGAACTGACCAATGCTCCCTCCAAGCTGTGGAGTCTTGTGAGAAAAAATTCTACTTTGTGAGCTACTGGAATTAAAGTTGTGAGTGAGGGATTTGGCTGCTGCATAAATCAGTTGGCTCCGGAGCCATCCTTCCTGAGCGAGGACAAAAATGTGTGAGCTGGAGGCTAAGAAAACAGTGAGCTAGCTCACACTAACTCAGCTTAGAGGGGACACTGCTCCAGACTACAGAGATCAGTTCCCCTGGAGAAAATGGTGGCTTTGTCACCCGGAGGTGACGTCATCTCGCCAGGCACTCTAGCATGCGGAGCCCAGTGAGAAAGGCCTGATGATAAATTATATACATATAAATAAAATGCAGAGGCTTTGGAAAACACTGTCGAATGAAATGTCAAGGCAGCGGGCCAAACCCACCAGCCCTCTTTGAGCTGTCCCCCCTGCCCCAATCACAAGATCGATAGGGAAAAGAAAGGACAGAACAGACATTTGAATAAAATAAAACAAACAGTACATGTAACTGTGTTGATCGTGGGTTTGGGAGAGGGAGGCTGGATCCAGCCGATGAGCTCTATCGCCGCCGGCACTTCTGCCATACAGCGGTCCAGCTTGCCCTCAGCTCCCACGCTTGCTTGTCAAGGGCTTGCAGAACACCCACAATCCTCCGGGGCCTCCAAGGCCTGCTTACCTGCAGGGGAAGGTGAGGAGGCTCCGGCCAGGCAGTAGTAGCCAGCACGGCAAGGTCCCGCGGGAGCTGTGAGACCCATCGAGGGGCAGTAAGACCCGGCTGGGCACGAGATGCAGCCAGACTCAGCAGAGAGGTATAATCTGGTGAGACAAGAACGGTCGGGAAATTTTGCCAGTGATGCCAGCCATGGGCATTGGCATACCAATGGTCTGACCCAGTGGAATGGACCCAGGAACTCAGTACATGAAGCCGCCTTATACCGAATCAGAACACTGGTCCATCAAGGACAGCAGTGTCCACTCCAACAGGCAGGAGCTCCGCAGGGTCTCAAGCAAAGGTCTTTCACATCACCTATCACCTGGTCCTTTTAACTGGGCGTGCTGGGGATTGAACCTGGGACCTTCTGCATGCCAAGGAGACACTCTACCATTGAGCCACAGCCCTACTCCCCATCTTGGATAAATCTATGATTGGACAAACATATGGAGCAGAGGCCCATCAGTGACTATCAGTCACAAGGTACAGATGGAACACTCTGACTGGGGCTGTGATGCTCTGTATTCCTTGTGCTTCTGGGGCAACAGTGGGAGGGCTTCTGGAGTCCTGGCCCTGCTGGTGGACCTCCTGATGGCACCTGGGTTTTGGCCACTGTGTGATGAAGAGTGTTGGACTGGAGGGACCACTGGCCTGATCCAACATTGCCTTCTATTTTGGTGTAGCGGTTAAGTGTGCGGACTCTAATCTGGGAGAACCGGGTTTGATTCTCCCACTCCTCCACTCACAGCTGCTGGATGACCTTGGCTAAGCCATAGTTCTGTCAGAGCTGTCCTTGAAAAAGAGCAAACTAATTTAGGCAGCAGCCAAATCGCTCACTCACAGCTTTAATGCCAGGAGTTCACAGAGTGGCATTTTTGCTCACAGGACTCCACAGCTTAGAGGGAACATTGGTTCTGGGTTCTGTGGGCCCCTGGGCAGACAGTGCCCAGAGGCACCCGTCTGCTTACCACCTGGGGCCCCCTCATGCCTTTCTAGTCTCCACCCCAACCCTTGCATGCCCCCACCTGCCAGTTTGGAGTAGTGGTTAAGTGTGCGGACTCTAATCTGCGAGAGCCGGGTTTGATTCCCCACTCCTCCACTTGGAGCTGCTGGATGACCTTGGGCAATCCATAGTTCTAGCACAGCTGTCCTTGAAAAAGAGCAGTTTCTGTCAAGAGCTCTCTCAGCCTTGCCTACCTCACAGGGTGTCTGTTGTGGGGAGGGGAAGGGAAAGGAGTTTGTAAGCAGCTCTGAGACTCCCTTGGGTAGTGAAGGGCGGGGGATAAATCCAATCTCTTCTTCTCTTCTTCTTCTGCTTGCAAGCCCTCCCACAGCCCATCCTCAGTTCCCTGCGCCATCTGCAGCCCTCTCCCCCAACAGCATTGGCCAGTGAGTGAAGCTGGGAGTGCTGCTGCCATTGCCACCTGAAGTGGCACCACTGTGCATCACCCAAATGCCCTTTCTCGAGGATTCTGGGCAGTTGGGAGCAATGTTCCCTCTAAGCTGTGGAGTCTTGTGAGCAAAAATTCTGCTTTGTGAGCTACTGGCATTAAAGTTGTGAGCGAGCGATTTGGCTGCTGCATAAATCAGTTTGCCCTGGAGCCGTCCTTCCTGAGCAAAGACAAAAATGCGTGAGCTGGAGGCTAAAAAACTGTGAGCCAGCTCACACCAACTCATCTTAGAGGGAACACTGGTTGAGAGCACAGGTATGGACAGGTGGCAGGGGAGGTGTGTGGAGGCGGTCAGATGCGGTGGGTCCCATCAGAAGTTCCGGACCTTGACAGCTGGCACGGTTTGCAGGTGGCAGACCTGCAGGCCCCCATTCTGGGGCCAAAGTCCCCCTCCCTGCCCTGCTTGTGGCCGTTAATCCGGAGTCTTGCTCTCAAGGTTCCTACCTGTCTGAGAAGGTACCCGCTGGGCACGGTTTGGGGATCCTGGTTCCGGCTGGACAATAGTGCCCTGGTGGGCAAGGACCTCCGGCACTTGAATTTGTGATTCCGTCAGGGTTCGGGACGCTGGATCCTGAATAGCAACAGAAAGTCAATTAAGGATGTCAGATCAGTTTATCTAGTGGTTCCACTCGAAGGCCCACTTGACTGACGTTTTTTAAGAGTTGCTTTTAATGTTTTGGATGTATTTTAGCACTGCTTTTAATTGTTTTAATGATTTGGGGGCTTGGGTCTAAAGGTTTCAAAATGCGGTTTCCCCACGTATGTTTTAATTTGTCAGCTGCCTTTGTGGCCCCTGTGAGGGCAGAAAGATGGGATATAGATTTTGCGAAAGATATCAATAAAAATACGAACCTACTGCAAACTGGGATTACCTACAAGGTTCTTTGGCATGTTCCTTTGGAAATATGATGGCTGGTTACTGGAGACTGGCATCCCAATTATGGAATTCCTTCCCTGCTGGAGTCTAACTGGGACATCTGCTATCATATTTTAGTTGCCACCTGAAGACTGTCAGATTCTTCCACAATTTCTGTGCCCGCAACAGTTTTCTTTCTGTGCTGTTTTTATGGCTAGCTTTAGTACTTCGTCCTTTGCACTGGTTTTTGTTTTGTTTGTGTAGTATTGATAATTGTTTACTTTGCGCTTCCACTGTTCTCAGCCTCGTTGATGGAAATGGTGAGGCAGAAATTAATTAAATCTCACCCAGATCAGAGTCAGAGGCTGAACTTTATTTTCAGCTGTATTTTGGCCTCCACGATTCTGCTTCACAGGGGGCCACGGTGGCTCAGAGGTTAAGACGCTGAGCTGCAGACTGGGAGGTCTGTAGGTCAGCAGTTCGAGACCCGAGTGCCATGTGATGGAGTGGGTTCCTGTCTCTGGCCCCAGCTCCTGCCAACCTAGCAGTTTGAAGGCAAGAAATTGCAAGTAGATAAATAGGTACTGCTTTGGTGGGAAGCTAACAGCGTTCCGTATGCCTCGGTGTTTAGTCATGCTGGCCACATGACCACGGAAACGTCTTCGGACAGCGCTGGCTCTTCGGCTTGGAAACGGAGATGAGCACCGCCCCCTAGAGTCGGATTCGACTAGCTTTCAAGCAAGGGAAACCTTTACCTTTTACTCTGCTTCACATGTTTTAAGATGTCCTCACAAAGGGGATCAGGCTGCAGTTATCTGAGCATGTTAGCCACCGTGATAGTTTCAATCATTTTATTTTAAACATGGTAAACAGTGGAATCCTGTGCAGAGTTACTCTCATCTGAACCTGTCGATTTCAACTGACTTAAGTCGAAGGAACTCTGGATACAATTGTACTGTATACAGCTTGAGATTAGATATGACTTATCCAAAATTTATAACATATCATCACTTCAACAACACGTTTTGCAATTTAGCTGTCAGTAGAGATGACCGGATCTTGCCAACCTAGCAGTCTGCAAGCACGAAATTGTGAGTAGATAAATAGGTACCACTTCGGTGGGAAGGTAACAGCATTCCGTGCGCCTCGGCATTTAGTCATGCCAGCCACATGAGCACGGAAACATCTTCGGACAGCGCTGGCTCTTCGGCTTGGAAACGGAGATGAGCACCGCAACCCCAGGGTTGGATTCGACTGGCTTTCGAGCAAGGGAAACCTTTACCTTCTTAGAGATGACCAGAAGCAAAAGGCAGCTCTTTTTCCCCAGGGGACACGGGTAACCATCAGTGTTCCCTCTAAGCTGAGTTAGTGTGAGCTAGCTCACAGTTTTTTAGCCTCTAGCTCACACATTTTCGTCTTAGCTCAGGAAGGATGGCTCCAGAGCAAATTAATATGTGCATTAGTCAAATCGCTCACTCACAACTTTAATGCCCATAACTCACAAAGTAGAATTTTTGCTCACAAGACTCCACAACTTAGAGGGAACAGTGGTAACCATCATTCAGCAGAAGATAACGTGAGGAGGGTATGGTGAGAGAATGGGCTTAAGGATCTTCAATACAGAATTTTCACTGACATAGCTAAGCTTCCTGGATTTTTTTTTTTGGGGGGGGAGGGGTGCTAAAATGCAATGATAAAAGTTTACAAGATTATGCATGGGAAAGAACAGGTAAAGAAAGAGGTACTTTTCTCCCTTTCTCACAATACAAGAACTCATGGGCACTCCATGAAATTGCTGAGCAGTCAGGTTAGAATGGATAAAAGGAAGTACTTCTTCACCCAAAGAGTGATTCACACATGGAATTCACTGCCACAGGAAGTCGTGGCGGCTACAAGCACGGACGGCTTCAAGAGGGAACTGGATAAGCATATGGAGCAGAGGTCCATCAGTGGCTGTTAGCCACAAGGTATAGATAGGGGCTCTGGGGCAAGTGATGCTCTGTCTTCTTGGTGCTTGGGGGGGGGTCAACAGTGGGAGGGCTTCTAGTGTCCTGGCTGGCCCCACTGGTGGACCTCCTGATGGCACCTGGTATTTCTGGCCACTGTGTGACACAGAGTGTTGGACTGGATGGGCCATTGGCCTGATACAACACTGTCTTCTCTTATGTTCTTATGTCTGCGGCAAGGGATGCCCTGTATTCTTGGTGCTTGACGGGGGGCAACAGTGGGAGGGCTTCTAGTGTCCTGGCCCCACGGCTGGACCTCCTGATGGCACCTGGTATTTCTGGCCACTGTGTGACACAGAGTGTTGTACTGGATGGGCCATTGGCCTGATACAACACTGTCTTCTCTTATGTTCTTATGTTCTTTAAAGTGGTCTAAACCCAACACGGGTTTGTAGTATAGTTGTACTCTTCGATTCAGGTTGCAAAGCTGAAAACTTCCAGGGAAGTCGTCTGCCAGGTACCCCGCTGTGAAAGAAGGTCAACAGACACAAGAACAAAAAAAAGCAGGCAGAGCCAGTACCTGAGTTGCAGAAGAACCCTGGGGAGCAAGGGCCGCTGGGAGAGGACAGTCCCCATCCGCCACAGAACATCCCTAAAAAGAAGTGTGTGTGGGGGGGGAGAGGACCAATTAAATCCGTGGATTACAGAATTGCTACATATTACACATTCAGGTAAAGGTCAGAAGCGGCACAATCAGGGGTCATTTCCTGCGGGAGCGCACAGGAGTGGAGCTCCGGCAGTAAGGAGCCCAGGGGGCGGGAACATGCAACAAGCCCCGCCCCCTGCTCCCCGCAGCCCCCCGCTGGGCCCGCAGGCACAAGAAGCAGCCAGGTAAGTTGC
>NW_015172651.1:111385-126855 GCF_001447785.1 Gekko japonicus | reverse complement strand
AGCAATCCAAAACAGTCCAGTGGAGCCTGAGCGGTGGGTGTTGCCTTCTGACACACCTCCGGTGATGTCAGGGGGGTATGGCATATGCAAATAAGATCTTCCACAGCCTGCAGTTGAGCGTCTTAACCACTTGAGCCACCGCAGCTATACCCCTATGGTAGCCCAATATTATTACCCCATATTGCAGAAAGAGTCCCCTGATAGCCCAGCCTCATCAGAGCTTGGAAGCTAAGCAGGGAAGGAGGACTGAGGTTGCTAGGCAGAGGCAGGCAATGGCACACCACCTATGCATCGGTCTCTCGCCCTGAAAACCCCATGCTCCCAGGGTGGACAATTTGGCTGTTGTGTGTATGTATAAATTGCCATCAAGACGCAGCTGACTTACGGTGACTGTGTAGGGTTTTCAGGGCAAGACGTGTTCAGAGGTAGTTTGCGATTGTCTGCCTCTGCGTAGCAACCCTGGACTTCCTTGGTGGTCTCCCATCCAAATACTCATGAGGGCCGACCCTGCTTAGCTTCCAAGATCTGACAAGATCGGCTAGGATGGTCAGGGCACTTGCAGTTTTATGGCATGCAATGACTATTATTGCCCTAGATAAGGGACTGAGGCTAAGAGAGAATGAATCTCCCAAGGCCAGCTTGTGCATTTGTGTCATGGGTCCTGGCTCTGCTGAGGCTGACTACTCCTCCGATGAGGAAGAGGCACAGAGCGACCCAACCTCCTCTGGAGTCAGTCCAGAAGAGAAACCCTTAACAGCACCTGAGGGAGAAGAGGCCCCAGCAGCTGCACAGGAGGTGCAGCCAGAGGGAGGGACTGATCTAGAGCCTGGCCCAGCACCCCCCCGGTGGAGACACCCCGAGGCCAGAATCCCCACCTAGTTCTCCTGAGTCTCCCAGACACAGGGCACGCCAGCGGCTGAATGTCCAAGAGCTAAGGGAGAGTGTTAGACTGCAGCTCTTGCAAAGGCAACATGAGGGGCGGTGAGTCTTGGCAGATCGACTCCCAGGGAAGGGAGGACCTGGTCATAAACACCCCCACGCACCTGCCTCTGCACGGAAGCAACCGTGCTTGGGCCTGATCCTGGCTGCTAGCCTCCACTCCTTACTCCTAAGCTCCTGCACCCTTTGACTGATTTCCCGGCTTCCTGACCTTCGGCTATGTCGCTCGACTTGCTTTCAGACTGCGTATCCAGTTTCCAGTGCATGGTATCTGTGGTGACCGGCTGAACCAGCACAGTTTGTGAGTCAGACAAAATTTGAAGCCGCAACCTCCCAGCACGGTGCTACACCATTCCACATCCACAGAAGAGAAGAGGAAAGGCAGCTGCAGGAGGCCCAGGCAAAGGCCTCCGTGAAGCTTTTGTGCCGAATTAACATAGAGGGACGTCTGAATTCTGTGACGGTTCCTTACCTGCAGGGCACAGCTGGCATCTTTCCCCTTGGTCAATACCGGAAGATGGGTTGTAAGTCCCGGGCGGACAAGGATGAGGCAAGGGTCCCATCTTCGCTGAACAGTAAAACCCAGCCGGACAGGGATGCCTGACGCCGTTTTGACAATAAAGGCCCGCTGGGCAAGGGTAGCATTCTGCATGACCTGAGAAAAGTGGGGCGGGAAAGGATCTTCTGAGCCGTTTTCCTCTCCTTCCTGATTCTGTGCTTGGACAAGCCCCCCCCCCGCCGCCCAATACACAATAGAAACGGTTGTTTTTGGAGCTCCCATTTAGCCAGCATCAAACCAAAGGGAGGGCCCCTGACTGAGTTTTCTTCCTTGTCGTCAGCCTCCAGGTGGTGGCTGGAGATCTCCCGGGATTACAGCTGATCTCCAGGCAGACAGAGATCAGTTCCCCTGAAGAAAACAGCCACTCTGGAAAGCGGGCTCTATGGCATCACAACCCATTGAAGTTCCTTCCCTCCTCCCCAAGCCCCGCCCTCCTCGGGCTCCACCCTCCAGATATCCGGGTATTGCCCAAACCAGAGCCAGCAACCCTGTCCTGACCTGTAGTCGGGCTGTACTCTCCATCTGGGCAAACGGAGGGCATTGCTGAGCCCGCGGGGCAGAAGTGGCCTTCGGGGCACAGGTCTCCTGTCAGCCTGTCCACTGGCCTGGTGGTCCGTGTGCCCCCCCTGCAGAAGAAGCCTGAAAACAGAGAGCGAGGGGGTTATAGCTGTACCCAGGGCTTTTTCTGTAGAAAAAGCCCAGCAGGAACTCATTAGCATATTAGGCCGCACCCACGGCAGCGCAGCTCATTAGCATATTAGGCCACACCCCCGTGTTACCAGAAGTGTGCTCATCCAGCCACACCCACCTTTTGCTTCTTATTCTGTTTACCTTGTTTGTTGTCAAAACCCAGGGCCTTTTTTTGGAGCAGGGACTCCTTTGCATGTTAGGCCACACACCCCTAATGTAGCCAATCCTAATGAGTTCCTGCTGTTGGGTGTGGCCTATTATGTCAATGAGTTCCTGCTGGGCGTGGCCAACTTGGGAGCCAGCCGGAACTCCGTTCCTGTGTGTTCCTGCCCAAAAATAGCTCTGGCTAGACCACATGTCTTGAGAAGCCAGTTTGGTGTCGTGGTTAGGAGTGGCGGACTCTAATCTGGGAGAACCAGGTTTGAGTCCCCACTCCTCTACATGCAGCCAGCTGGTGTGACCTTGGGTCAGTCACAAGTTCTCTCAGAGCCGTTCTCTCAAGGGCAGTCCTCGAAAGAGCTCTCTCAGCCCCACTCACCTCACAGACAGTGTTCCCTTTAAGCTGGTTTTTTTAGCCTCTGGCTCACACATTTCTGCCTTAGCTCAGGAAGGAGGGCTCCAGAGCAAACTAATGTATGCAGTGACCAAATTGCTCGCTCACAACTTTAATGCCAGAAGCTCACAAAGGAGAATTTCTGCTCACGAGACTCCACAGCTTAGAGGGAGCATTGCTCACAGGGTGTCTGTTGTGGGAAGGGGAAGGGAAAGGGAAAGGAGTTTGTAAGCCGCTCTGAGACTCCTTCGGGTAGTGAAGGGCGGGGTATAAATCCAATGTCCTCCTCCTCCTCTTCCAGAAGAAAACAGGTCAGAGCAGTACTGCAAGTACCAATCACATGCCAGGCTTTAGGTTTTGCCACCATAGGCCAGTTAGCACACACATTTCCTCTTGGACATGGTTGCCAGCCTCCAGGTGGGGACTGGAGAGCCCCCAGAATTACAACTCATCTCCAGACAACAGAAATCAGTTCCCCTGGAGGAAATGGCTGCTTTGGAGGCCGGACTGTATGGCATTACGCCTTACTGAGGTCCCTCTCCCCAAGCCCTGCCCTCCTCGGGCTCCACCCACCAAAAAACTCCAGGTATTTTGCAACCTGGAGTGAGCAACCCCGTGAGTCCTCCATCAGAAGCTGGGACTGCACGGTGGTTCAAGAGAACAAATGGAAGGATCCCTGCTCTGCTTTCATTGCAACCACAAGCGTCCAACTGAGCCCTGGGCAACCCATTCGCTACCTCTGCCTTTGTCCCCCGTCCACAGTAGGTAATAACACAGCTGTAAGGATTACTCCTGCCAACCTAGCAGTTCGAAAGCACGAAATTGCAAGTAGATAAATAGGGACCACTTCGGTGGGAAGGTAACAGCGTTCCGTGCACCTTGGTGTTTAGTCATGCCGGCCACATGACCACGGAAACGTCTTCGGACAGTGCTGGCTCTTCGGCTTGGAAACGGAGATGAGCACCGCAACCCTAGAGTCGGACTCGACTGGCTTTCGAGCAAGGGAACCTTTACCTTTTCCTTTTAAGGATTACTGTGACGAGATACGGGAAGGGCTGTAACCACCGACCACGTTGCACAAATGCTTGTTGTAATTATTCGTTGACTCACAGTGTCGCGGGTTTAGTTCAGTATCGTATCTTTGCCTGTGTGACCATCAGCCGTTGCAAAACAAGCAAGTGAAAGTGAGGTTTGCAATACCGCGAGCCATGTACAAATTAAAAACAACAACAAAAAAACCGACAACACGAGACTCTAGCTATACAGTGTGAAATGCACAAGCTAATCGTGGAAATGATGAGCAGGTTTATACATCCTGAGATAAGATAGTCTCCATAACACCGAACCGCATTTTAGGCAGCAAATTTATTCCTAATCTTTTTTGTGCTGCCAATGCAAAGAGACGCTTATGAATCATGCGTTTCCCTCTATCAGTGAGAAGATAACTGGTTTTGACAGCTTCCCCTACGTTAGGCATTCCATCTAGACGTCCTGCCAAAACTGTCCAGAGGAGGCACAGAAGAGCCACTGCAACAGACGGGATTTTGTCCATTATCCCCCGAGGCTTCAAATACAAATATAACTATTCACCAGGGGCTTTTGCGTGCCTTCCCTCCAGAAGATATGTTCAGCCATAGCCCTCTTGCCAACTTTTTCCACAGCAGCCCCTAGACTCTGAAACAGCCCTCCAGGGAGTGTGAAGATAGCTCCCACATTATTAGTATTCTGAAAAGGGTGTTTGGAACTTCATGGCGAGGGCGTTTTGATGAACTGTAGCTTCGCCCTTGCCCATAGTTGCTTCCTGCTTGGAAACAACCTGTATCTTCAGGTTCATGGTATGGTCGTGGGTACCTGCATAACCTCAAATTATGCAAAAGAAGAAGAAGAAGAAGAAGAAGAAGAAGAAGAAGAAGAAGAAGAAGAAGAAGAAGAAGAAGAAGAAGAAGAAGAAGAAGAAGAAGAAGAAGAAGAAGAAGAGGAGGAGGAGGAGGAGGAGGATTTTTTTGAGGAGGAGGAGGAGACTGGATTTATACTCCGCCCTTCACTACCCAAAGGAGTCTTAGAGCAGCTTACAATCTCCTTTCCCTCCCCCTCCCCACAACAGACACCCTGTGAGGAAGGCGGGGGCTGAGAGCTCTTTCGAGAACTGCTCCTGAGAGAACAGCTCTGAGAGAACTTGTGACTGTCCCAAGGTCACGCCAGTAGCCGCATGTGGAGGAGGAATGGGGAATCAACCCCAGTTCTCCCAGATTAGAGTCCGCGCTCCTAACCACGACACCAAACTGGCTCTCACATCAAACTGGCGCTTGCATAGCACTTCCACAGCTGATCTGTCTCCTGCGGATATCCCAGACCAGCCTGGTCTCGTCAGATCTCGGAAGCTAAGCAGGGTTGGCCCTGGTTAGTATGTGGATGGGAGACCACCAAGGAGGTCCAGGGTCGCGGCGGCACAGAGGCAGGCAATGGCAAACCACCTTTGAATGTCTCTTGCCTTGAAAATCCTATGGGGTTACCAGGAGTCAGCTGTGACGACAGCAATTTCTACCACTGCCACCACCTCTCCTGTACATAAGATTTACCAATGACGTCTTCATCACCTGGACACATGGAAAAGATGCTTGCAATAGACCCCCTTGGGACTTCAACAACCCCTCTGCCGTCGATTTGTGCCTAGACAAATCCAAAGGACAGGTCCACTTACTTGGCCTCACTATGTAGCCATGCGATGGACCACCCCCTGCCAAAAACCTGCTGACAGCTATGAGTATCTGCTTACTTCCAGCTACCATCCTCAGCACACCACACAATCCACTGTCTACAGCCAAGCACAACATGACAACTATGACGGCTCCAGTTTCCTGGACAGGAACTCCTGAAAAGGGTTTGCAAGAGGCATTCTTGGAGCTACGACACTCACCCAGTGAAGAAAAGAAACAGATCAACAAAGGCAAGCTTAGTACCCAGAAATAGCCTACTACAAGCCAGGTCCCAAAGACAAAATAACAGCCCATTGGTGGTTGTTACCTACAGCTCCCTACTCAAACCAGCACAAAGCATCACCAGTGAACTACTGCCCCTCCTGGGTGATGATTTTAATGACACTTCCTTCTCTTTGGCCATGAGAAGTGGGCATTTCCTTCCTTACAGACCACCCCCCCCAACCTGAAAGAGCTTCTTGCCTAACAGAGCCATCAGAAGCCAGTGACCAGATCCAACAACAAATCAAGGTGCCAACTTTGTGCCCGTATATAGGAAAGCAGTACTATTCTCAGGGCTTTTTTTGTAGAAAAAGCCCAGCAGGAACTCATTAGCATAATAGGCCACACCCAACCGCAGAAACTCATATGCCTATTAGGCCACACCCCTGACAGCACAGCTCATTGGCATATTAGGCCACACCCCCATGTTACCTGAAGTGTGGTCATCCAGCCACACCCACCTTTTGCTTCTTATTCTGTTTACCTTGTTTGTTGTCAAAACCCAGGGCCTTTTTTTGTAGCAGGAAGTCCTTTGCATGTTAGGCCACACACCCCTAATGTAGCCAATCCTAATGAGTTTCTGCTGTTGGGTGTGGCCTATTATGCTAATGAGTGCCTGCTGGGCGTGGCCAACTTGGAAGCCAGATGGAACTCCGTTCCTGTGCGTTCCTGCTCAAAAATAGACTATTCTAGGAGCTAACAGCACCACCTGGGACTCAGACACCTGTTAACTGCCCGATAGACTATATGCCATCAGGGGTCAACTGTGTCCTTCTGGTCCACTACTCTGGACAAACAGATCAGTCCTTACATAACAGAATGTGTGTCTGTGTACAGTGTGTAAAGTGCCATCAAAGTTGACTTATGGCGACCCCATAGGATTTTCAAGCTGACCCGTTGCTACAGTGGGGTTTTGGGGGGCTCTGCCCCCTTTCTTAAAGGCACAGCCCCATAAGAATTTCTCCTCTAAATGCTTTTTTCAATCATTTAAAGGTGTGTGCTCCTTGAAGCAGACTGGGGTGCTGTAGTTGACTAATTCCCGCAACTGAGCCAGGGGGTTGGAGTAGGTGACCCCTAGGTTCCTTTCTAACTCTGTGTCCAGAAACTGGACATGAAGCGGTCAAAAAACCTATGATTACTTGGATGCAAGACTTAGGCTGTCCGCAGGACATTGATATAGACACATGGTCTAAGACATGGAAGTCAATGAAATTCTTAAGATCTATACCCTACAAGGAAAACGTGTACAAAATGGCTTATAGATGGCATCTTTCCCCGGAAAAATTAGCAAAATGTTACCCCAACCTTTCAAGTAACTGCTGGAAATATAAACACAATGTGGGTACCTTTTTCCATGTATGGTGGAGGTGCTCAGTGATATGGACCTATTGGACTAAAATCCACAAATTTATCACAACCATGGTGGGGCGAGACATATCATTCTCCCCAGATCTCTTTTTACTAAATATGATCCCGGACGAATATTCAGAAAACGATAAATATGTAATCACTTATATACTTACTGCAGCTCGCATTCTTATTGCCAAGTATTGGAAACAAGAGGGAATCCCCTCTAAGAAAGAGTTAATATATAAACTATTGGAGGTAGCAGAAATGGACAGGTTAACTGAGATTTTACACAACAGAGACGTAGCCTTGTTCAATAAAAGATGGGAAAAATTTTATAACTGTCTAGATGATAACAGAAATATAATTTCATAATATTAATGTTTGACTCCAAAAAAATTGTTGTGAGTGTTTAATGTATGTTACTCTATTTTGCTTTGTAAATACCCTCTTGGAGGGTCGGCTGTAAACGATAAATAAACCCTAAAAAAAAACAAAAAACCCAGAAACTCTTCTTTTTGAAGAGAGTTTTTCTGCCCTAAGTGTTAGCTTTCTTGGCTATAGAAGTCATCACCCTCCACCTGCCGGCTTGTTCTCGGAATGGTTGCTTAGGCTGGCAGAAGGGATTAACTTGCAGCAGCGGAGAGCTCTCATCTAAAATGTTCGACAGCTTGTGTTGGGTGATAGTGAGATATTGGAAAAATGGTATTTAGCAGAGATAAGATAGTCCAGCAGAGCCAGACTAAAATAATTCAGACTGAGAGTCCATGTCTGATTAAAATATAAAGTTTTTACCGAATTCTAGCATGGGAAGGGTAACCGGGATGAAAATAACAACAGAGCATAATCGGCTACATCCTTACTCTACAAAGACAAAACTAGAAGAGAGAGATTATGGCTGCTCTTCTCCTTCTTCTTCAGAACAGCAAACAAAGATGGGAAGAGAAGCCATTAAAATGGTAATACACCTTGACACTTTAGTCCCAATCAAATCCCTAGATCAGGGGGGAAATTCCCGGGCTTCCTACATCTAAAGAACATTGGTTACATGAGAAACATGTGACTTCCTGTGAGTAACATAAACAAACATTTAACCCCAGATCTACTGAGTGTTTTCAACTTGTAACACCCAACAGCTTGCTATTTAGAGAGCTATCCCAGTAGCGGCTTTCAACTGGCTAAATAGCTTTCTGTACTGAGAACTTCAGCATCACCAGAAGAAAAATTGCCCCATAAGTCACAAAATCCTGGCTACAGGCCTGTTTTCAAGGCAAGAGATGTTCAGAGGTGTTTTGCCATTGCCTGCCTCTGTGTAACAACCCTGGACTTCCTTGGTGGTCTCCCAGCCAAGTACTATTCAGGGCTGGCCCTGCTTAGCTTCTGAGATCTGATGAGATCGGGCTAGCCCGAGACACAAATGTTGCATTAAAAACTCGTACTATTCAGAAACCACTGGTGATACTTCAGTCACACCTCAAAGTCGCAGTTATACATCAAAAAGAACTTCAAAGGGAGAACCCATTGCGGAGCTCCTGAATAAGGATTTATTAGGAAGCATCACACCTCCCCAGCCTGACAAGGATTTAAGAGTTATGACTCATTACAGGTATTGACTATCTCAGCAAGACCAATTACAGTCTTGCTAAGACCTAATTAGTGAATGGTCTTTGTTTTCTTCTTCGTCTTGATTCTATCTAAATTACACTTCACCTTGCACTAATTATATTTCACCCCAAAGTTCTTGTCTTTTACAGTCTCTGGATCCTGCTGTGTCCTTTTTCTTCATCCCCTGACACAGAAGGACCACGACTGGGAACTCAGCGGGCAGTCGGATTGGTCTGGAGCAGGACAGCTAGATCGGAGTCCAGCCACAACTTAGACGCCAACAAGATTTCCGATATATAAGTTTCCAAGAATAAAAGATTCTGACACTCGAAAAGCTTATACTCTGAAAATATTGTTGGTCTCTAAGGTGTTACTGGGTTCTGATCTAACTGAGAATTCACACTCCATATGAGCCAAAGTGTTGCACGACTCCTGTTTGACATGGCTGCTGCTGAGCCCGAGTACTTGGCCCCAGCGGAAGAGCAAAAGACTGCTGGGCATGAGCAGAAGACCTAAGTACTGCTGGCAATGAGCTCCCAGCTCCTGACAACCCCACACCTGAAGCCACGGAAACTGCTCCAGTAGCAGCTGAAGCAGACTCACGCCAGAGCAACACGCCCCCTGACACGCCCCCACCGGTATCCCGTCTGCGGGAACAACGCCGACAGGACATGGCATCCCGGCGGCAGGATGCGCGCATTCGCGGTAGGCGCTCTTTTAGCCCTGAGTACTAGCGGGAGTCGGGACACAATTGGGGTGCACTAATTGCCAACAGCCTGACGGGCAATTTAGCTCTCACACTCACGCTAACTAGTTGTGCTAGCAACTAGTCATTTTGGACTAAGCTCTGCACCTCACCACCCGTATTCCAGTTCCTGCTCCTCATCTTGACTTCTCAGCTCCTGACCTTGGCTCGTACAACTCCGCTCCTGACCTACACCTCGGACCTCGGACTCTCTGGCTTAACGACTACTCTAATGGTCGGTGATTTGGACTTGGTCTCTCGGTATTGCTGCTTACCCGGTTTTGACTTTGGACTGCCTTTGGACTCTCTTGCTCTTGCCTGGCCTAGTACCCTGTTCGTGACACTGTTGGGTTTTTTTTGCTGCAACAGTTTAATCTCACACACCCTGAATAATGCACGTTCAGTCCCCTTTCAATGCACTTTGTAACTGGATTTTACTGTGCGAAGTGACAAAATCCACATGCAAATGATCACTAAAGTGCATTGAAACTGGACTGAGAGTGAATTATTCACCATGTGTGAAAGCGACAGTGAACCCCATCTAGAATTAATACCAGAGTATCCCACATTCTTGTCTGTAATGGATGAACCAGTGCAGAAGCCCCATACAGTATAGCCGATGTTATTAGGTCCAGGAACAGTGGCCATTTCTGCACTCTCCTGTTAATCCATGTTCACCATGGTGTCCTCCAAGCATGTCTGCACTAAAATCAAATGCAACCTTCTTTTTAATCCAGTCCCCTCCCCCCCATTCTGCACTAAAACCGAGTTCAACCTTTTTATTCCAGGTCCCCCCCCCCATTCTGCATTATGTTACCTTCCTCCAGTGGTCAGCCCGGTTTCAGCCGGCTGTTGCCCTGGGTTATTTGGATGCTGTTTTGCCGTGGACTTAAATTGCTTCGAGTCGAGCACTGAGAAAATCTGGAGCGGCAGGCGAATGCAGAAAAGACCAATATGGGGCCAAAACTGGCTTGTCTCTGGGGTGTTGAGGTCCTTTCCGCATTTGCCTCCAACTCCGGACGAAAACTTGAATGTCTAAATGAGCCATCCCACTTTTATCACCACAACATATGAAACATCCTGGTCCAATATGCAGCTAAATGACACCACAGAACTGATTATAGACATATACACTTAAGTGAAATGGAAAGGACACAAGTGCATGCATATAAAGGCCCACCAAGCCCTTTCCCTTTGAACTGCAGTCAAAGAAACAACATACTTTAAGCAAACGACACAGCTGTCCCTATTAGCCAGAAGATTAAAAAGAAAGGCTATCAGTGAAGGAAGAAGTAAATCAGTCATTTCAAAACCATCATATCCTCTCACCTGGAGCACAGCGTCCCACTGGGGAAATGCGGCCTGGACCATTGCAGAAGAATCCAGGTGTACAAGGCAGGCACCAGCTAACATCTCGAGCGCCTTCCTGCTCGTTCCACGTCCCAGGTGGGCAGGGCATTGCCCTCGGCTCCTTGGTGCCCCCAGGGCAGTAATGCCCTGCAGGGCAAAGGCCGCCAAAGGGGAGTCCAGCCTTGGAAAAGGTGAAATAAGGTGACATGCGGAGGAAATGTAGTTATCATGTCGTCATCATGCAATGTAGTTATCACAGTCTATGGGAACTGCTCAGCCCTGCTCCTGGGGGAGACCAATGGCAGATGGGCGAGGACAAGGTCCTGCTGTCAAATGTTGGGACTCAGCGGAAAGAAGCAGCTGATTGGCCAAGGCCTATTAAAATTTTTGCAGTTTTGGAGGATTGTGTGGAATTCCTGCTCATTCCAGAACTTGCACTCCATCTCCTCCCCTGTCCTTCATCCTGGCTTTCTGTTTTGGTCCTTCTGGATCTGTTCCCTTCCAGGGCTCTTTTTGTAGAAAAAGCCCAGCAGGAACTCATTAGCATAATAGGCCACACCCAACAGCAGGAACTCATTAGCACATTAGGCCACACCCCATGTTACCAGAAGTGTGGTCATCCAGCCACACCCACCTTTCCCTTCTTATTCTGTTTACCTTGTTTGTTGTCAAAACCCAGGGCCTTTTTTTGTAGCAGGAACTCCTTTGCATGTTAGGCCACACACCCCTAATGTAGCCAATCCTAATGAGTTTCTGCTGTTGGGTGTGGCCTATTATGCTAATGAGTTCCTGCTGGGCGTGGCCAACTCGGGAGCCAGCCGGAACTCCGTTCCTGCTCAAAAATAGCCCTGCCCTTCACATATGTCAGAATCGGGCTCTGCTGATTGTCATGGTGACTAATGTTTTCTTTTGTTTCTGTCTTTGTAGTTCGCTTTCCTGCTTTTCGACCATTTGGTCTCAACCCTTGCCAGCCCTCTCTGCCATAAAGATTCCGAGGGATGGGGGGGGGGAGTAGTTGTGATTGCCATATATCTGTATGTGTGTATGCGGGTGTGTGGTTAGCTTTGCTGCTAATGACTTTCCCATGAGACTGAGCCCCAAGAGACTCTCCCCCTTGAAGAAACATCTGTTGCTAGATAATAATCTTTGTAGTGCGGGGGACTCTTGAGAGTCCCTTGGACTTCATGAAGATCAAATCAGTCAATCCTAAAAGAAATCAACCCTGACTGTTCCCTGGAAGGCCAGATAATGAAACTGAAGCTCAAATACTTTGGCCACCCAATGAGAAGGGAGCACTCACTGGAGAAGACCCTGATGCAGGGAAAGACTGAAGGTCAAAGAAGACGGGGACGGCAAAGGATGAGATGGTTGGACAGTGTCATAGATGCAACGAACATGAAGTTGAGCCAACTTCAGAGGACGGCGGAAGACAGGAGGGCCTGGCGTGATCTGGTCCATGGGGTCGCGAAGAGTCGGACTCGACTGTGCGACTGAACAACAACAACAAAGTGCGGGGGAGTAGGCAGGGGGAGTGAAAGAGGGTGGGGGAGTGAATGCCCGCTGCATGACCATTGCATTATGGGACATTGATCTATTACCTATACAAAGCCTAACCCTTGAGCTATCCCTTAGTCTGAACAAGAGTTCTCTCTTGTGCACACCTAAATCTCTGTTTCTAATAAAGCTTTCATGAAAAGATTATTAGGCTGAGAGTGGATTGACTCAAGGGTCTGACAACACACACACATGAAGCTGCCTTATACTGATTCAAACCATAGGGCCATCAAGATCAGTATCGTCTACACAGACTGGCAGCTGCTCTCCAGGGTCTCAGACGGAGCTCCTTCGTATCACCTACCGCCTGATCCTCTTTCACTGGAGAAGGCAGGAATTGAACCTGCAATCTTCTGCATGTCAAGCAGATGCTCTACCACCGAGTTATGGCCCCTGTGCAAGAGACTCATGATTTTGAACGGATACTTTTTGGTAGCTGGAGCATTGCCTTCTCCTCGTCACTGATAGCCTCCCATGTCTTGCAGAGGTTGACCAGGACTAATCTATTGGGCTTTAACCCCACCCTAAGACAAGGGTGGAGCTGGCTGCACACATCAGCTTTGCCCCTTGAGAAGTACCGTAACATAAAAATGAGCAGTGGTAGTCTTTGCATGGCATAGCTAGATCTTGCCAGATCCTGGAGACAGTTTGGTGTAGTGGTTAAGTGCACGGACTCTAATCTGGGAGAACCGGGTTTGATTCCCCACTCGTCCACGTGCACCTGCTGGATGACCTTGGACAAGCCATAGTTCTGATAAGAGCTGTTCTTGAAAAAGAGCAGTTTCTGTCAGAGCTCTCTCAGCCCCACCTACCTCACAGGGTGTCTGTTGTGGGGAGGGGAAGGGAAAGGAGTTTGTAAACCACTCTGAGACTCCCTTGGGTAGTGAAGGGTGGGGTATAAACCCAATCTCTTCTTCTTCTTCTAAGCAGGGTTGGTACTTGGATGCGGGACCACCAAGGTCCTCCACTTGCACCTGCTGGATGACCTTGGGGAAGCCATAGTTCTGTCAGAGCTGTTCTCTCAAAAGCAGTTCTGTCAGAGCTCTCTCAGCCCCGCCTGCCTCACAGGGTGTCTGTTGTGGGGAGGGGAAGGAGTTTGTAAACCGCTCTGAGACTCCCTTGGGTAGTGAAGGGCAGGGTATAAATCCAATCTCTTCTTCTTCTTCAAGGCAGATGCTGCAGAGGAGGGCAAAGGCAAACCACCTCTGCTTTTCACTCACCTTGAAAGCCGCCTGTTTGGGGTTGCTCGAAGTTGGTTGTGACTTGGTGGCACACATACGTAATGGGACTTTTCAAACGCACACTTGACTTACCGGGGAGGCAGTATTGGATCCCTGGAGACAATAATATCCCGGCTGGCAGGGTCCTTCTGGCACGGCCAAGCCAGGTTTGCTGCAGTACATGCCCGATGGGCATGGCTTGCAAGAGTCCATTCCTGTGCCACCTGAGACGTTCAAGTAGGTGCCCTGAATAAAACATGGCAAAAAGAGCATGATGATGATGACGACGACGATGACGAATTATTGATCACCCTATCCTGACTTGCTCCGAGCTCTGGGCGATGTACGGTATGGCATAAGCCTTAGGAACAATATATGAGCTGCGGTGGCTCAAGTGGTTAAGACGCTGAACTCTAGTTCCAGCTCCTGCCAACCTAGCAGTTCGAAAGCAAGAAATTGCAAGTAGATAAATAGGTACCACTTCGGTGGGAAGGTAACAGCGTTCCGTGCGCCTTGGTGTTTAGTCACGCCGGCCACATGACCACGGAAACGTCTTCAGACAGCGCTGGCTCTTCGGCTTTGAAACGGAGATGAGCACCGCAACCCTAGAGTCGGATTCAACTGGCTTTCGAGCAAGGGAACCTTTACCTTTACTTTATAATAAAATTAATAACATTAAAAACCAATTTAAAACCATTTCAAGATGGCATCACTAACAATTATACAATTGAAAATCTGGAGTTCCTTTTTGGTCACTTCCTAAGTTTTGGTCACTCCCTAAGTTCTTTTTAGTTTAGTTTTGTTTCTTTTTGGAGAAGGGGGGGGGGTTGCCATCCATGTTGGGAAACTGTTATCCAATGTTGTCCAGCTTGTTATCGCAACTGATATCCACAGTGGTTTTTGAACAGGTTTATTAGGCCAAGAAAAATCTTGGATACTGAGCTCTTAAAGTACCAGTCTGAAAACCAGACTTCGTCTCAGTTTTAAAAGAGGTGTTTGTACAAGAGAGAACTTCACTGTGGCTGAAATAAGAAGCCACCAGTCAGTTTCGAAAGTGGCTTGCCTCTTCAGCCATGGAAACATTGACGATAAAAAGAATATGCAAAACTCTGGCTATGCACATAGTTCCTCTTTACTATACATGTACGATTTTTTTTGTTTGTTTGTTAAAATGCTGCCTATAAATTGGGGTGGTGGTGGCAGGATTGAGAATTACAACTTTGGGTTTCCAATTCATAATCCATTGCGGCCCTGGAGTCAAAGAGGAAGCTGCAGATACTCCGGCACAAGATTCCTGCACTTCCAGCCAGTGGGTTTCGTCCGCACTCTCTCACTGCTTACCGCTGGGCAAAGAAGAGGCAGAATGCTCACAGCAGGGCATTGGTGTCCTTTGGGACAAGGCCAGGGGTCCACCAGGCCACTTTGATTGCAAAACATCCCTGCAGGGCAGTCTCTGCACGTAGACTGGGCTAGACTCTAGGAAGAGGAGAGATGGTATGAAAAGTTACACACCGACTTCTGGCTGGAGCTAAAAATGAGAACAGATAATGCCATTCTTCTTTTTTTTTTGTAATCAGTATCCCATTATAGCAGGGTGGAAGAGTTGAAATTGCTCTGCTCTGTCTCTACTGAAGGCAGGGTGGGATTTGCAAGAAGGCAAGAGTCTTGTGTGCAGTTCTGGAGGGCTCCCTTCAAAAAGAATGTGGGCAGAGTGGAGTGGGTGCAGAAGAGAGCGAGAGTGGAGCAGGTGCAGAGGAGAGTGACGGGGATGATCAGGGGGCCTGGAGACCAAGCCCTAGGAGCAGGGGTCACTCCGTAGAAAAAGAGGTGCAGGAGCTCATTAGCATAACTCATTAGCATAACTTATTTGCATACGCCACACCCCCTGACATCACCGGAAGTGTGTCAGAAGGCAACACCCACTGCTCAG
>NW_015172651.1:101529-111072 GCF_001447785.1 Gekko japonicus | reverse complement strand
CTGGGAATGTTCAGTCTGGAGAAGAGGAGGTTGAGGGGGGACATGGTTGCTCTCTGGAAGTATCTGAAGGGCTGTCACTTGGAGGAGGGCAGGGAGCTGTTCCTGTTGGGAGCAGAGGAGAGGACTCACAAGAATAGGCTTAAATTAAGGGCAGGAAGGTACTGGCTGCATATTAGGGAAAACTTTTTTTACAGTGAGAGTTGTGCAGCAGTGGAATGGGCTGCCTAGGGAGGTGGTGAGCTCCCCCTCACTGTCAGTCTTTAAGCAACAGCTGGACAAACACCTGTTAGGGATGCTCTAGGCCAGTGGTGGCGAACCTATGGCACGGGTGCCAGAGGTGGCACTCAGAGCCCTCTCTGTGGGCACGCGTGCCATCGCCCCAGCCAGGCCCAGACTAAAGCTTCAAATTCTCCGCCAAATAATTTTAAGTAAATG
The DNA here is from genome assembly GCF_001447785.1 of Gekko japonicus. Lineage (NCBI taxonomy): Eukaryota > Metazoa > Chordata > Lepidosauria > Squamata > Gekkonidae > Gekko > Gekko japonicus. The sequence goes on along the minus strand of NW_015172651.1, from coordinate 110,637 downwards.
AAAGCATTTGGGATTGCTTTCCTTACTTTGTTTGGATCATCTTAAGTTAATGTACGAGTTGTTTTTTCTAAAGTAAAACCTCAGTATTCAGGTTAAATTGCCGTGTTGGCACTTTGCGATAAATAAGTGGGGTTTGGGTCACAGTTTGGGCACTCGGTCTCTAAAAGGTTTGCCATCACTGCTCTAGGCTGACCCTGCAGTGAACAGGGGGTGGGACTAGATGGCCTCTATGGCCCGTTCCAACTCTGTGATTCTATGATTCTAAGAGGTGCAGGGTTACAAATTTCCGGTTGGAAAATTACTGGAGATTTTGAGGGCGGCGCCTAAGATGGGTGGAGTCTGGGGAGGGGAGGGACCTCAGCAGGGCCATGTTTAATATGCCGTGTCTCAATGCGTCTGCTTTCCTTCAGCTCAGCATCCGGTTTCTGCTTGTGGATTTTATGGACTGGCACTGCGTCATGAGTCTCAGTGAGAAAGGCGTACTACAAATGAGGTCAATGGATAAATGAATTAAACAATGCCAGGCAGTCCGCCCTCCAACGCTGCCATTTTCTCCGGAGCAACTGACCTCCATATTTGAAAACCAGTTGTGATTCTGAGAGATCTGCAGCCACCGGCTGGAGATTGGCAACCCTAGGAGAGCCAGTTTGGTGTAGTGGTTAAGTGCGTGGACTCTAATCTGGGAGAACCGGGTTTGATTCCCCACTCCTCCACTTGCACCTGCTGATGTGACCTTGGGTCAGTCACAAGCTTTGGCACAGCCTGTCCTTGAAAAAGAGCAGTTTGTGTCAGAGTTCTCTTAGCCCCACCCACCTCCCAGGGTGTCTGTTGTGGGGAAGGGAAGGGAAAGGAGTTTGTAAGCCGCTCTGAGACTCCTTTGGGTAGTGAAGGGCGGGGTATAAATCCAATCTCTTCTTCTTCTTCTGAGAGCCAGTTTGGTGTAGTGGTTAAGTGTGCGGACTCTAATCTGGGAGAACTGGGTTTGATTCCCCACTCCTCCACTTGCACCTGGCTGGGTGACCTTGGGTCAGTCACAAGCTCTGGCACAGCTGTCCTTGAAAAAGAGCCGTTTGTGTCAGAGTTCTCTCAGCCCCACCCACCTCCCAGGGTGTCTGTTGTGGGGAGGGGAAGGGAAAGGAGTTTGTAAGCCACTCTGAGACTCCCTTGGATAGTGAAGGGCGGGGTATAAATCCAATCTCTTCTCTTCTTCTCTTCTAGGAGGTTCAGGAAGGTCTACAGGGAACACGTGGCTTATTGAGTTATTTACGCTGGGGGAAAGGACATGGAGGAAGATGAATGGGATAGAGCAGGTAGAGAAAGAAGTACTTTTCTCCCTTTCTCACAATACAAGAACTCGTGGGCACTCCATGAAATTGCTGAGCAGTCAGGTTAGAATGGATAAAAGGAAGTCCTTCTTCAACCAAAGAGTGATGAACACATGGAATTCACTGCCACAGGAGGTGGTGGCAGCTACAAGCATGGACGGCTTCAAGAGGGAATTCGATGTGTATGGAGCAGAGGTCCATCAGTGGCTATTAGCCACAAGGTATAGATAGGGACTCTGGGGCAAGTGATGCTCTGTATTCTTGGTGCTTGGGGGGGGGTCAACAGTGGGAGGGCTTCTAGTGCCCTGGCCCCACTGCTGGACCTCCTGATGGCACCTGTTTTTTTGGCCACTGTGTGACACAGAGTATTGGACTGGATGGGCCACTGGCCTGATCCAACATTGGCATCTCTTATGTTCTTAAGTGATGCTCTGTATTCTTGGTGCTTGGGGGGGGGGTCAACAGTGGGAGGGCTTCTAGTGCCCTGGCCCCACTGCTGGACCTCCTGATGGCACCTTTTTTTTTTGGCCACTGTGTGACACAGAGTATTGGACTGGATGGGCCACTGGCCTGATCCAACACTGGCTTCTCTTATGTTCTTAAGTGATGCTCTGTATTCTTGGTGCTTTGGGGGGGGGCAACAGTGGGAGGGCTTCTAGTGTCCTGGCCCCACTGCTGGACCTCCTGATGGCACCTGGTCTTTTTGGCCACTGTGTGACACAGAGTATTGGACTGGATGGGCCACTGGCCTGATCCAACATTGGCTTTTGTTATGTTCTTATCTGTTTCAGGTTCCTAGGTGGAAGCAACACTGACTGACCTCAGATGGTGCCCTGGATTGGGTCCACGCCAAGTGTGGGCTCATGACCACGGAATCCACTACCCGGCAGGTCGCTAGCCATTCAGGGGGTGTACAGGTTCTACGTGAACTGGAGGGGTTATGTGTACTGATCTGGGGGAAGGGCAGAGCTGTCAACCAATGGAAGAATTTTTAATTTGATTTCCTTTAAGTCAATTCATCAGTCAATTAATTGACTGCATTTACATAATGAACCTATTAGCTTCTACAGCAACAATGGTTAGCATTGTTTGAATTGCAGATCGCCGCTTCTTGGAACAGCAAACCACTTTCGGAGAGTCAATCTGTTTGAAAAGTGGGGGGTCACTAAATATTTTTAAAAAGTTAAGTGTTCTCATTGTGATATAGGTGCACTGGGGGGCTGTAATTTGGCGGTGACTTATTATTTAACCAGTGGTTTTGTTCATTCCTTAGTACAGTTCCGCACCAGAACACATTCCCGCCCGATCCCCCCTCCCAAGCACACCCATCATTTGCAGTGCTCCCGTTTACAATTAGCCATCACCGATTAAATCATTAAAGCTTTAGCTGATTAATGTACTGATTAAACCAATTAAAGCCTGGAGATCTGGGGGGAGAAAAAACTGAAAAGGAAAAAAGGAAAACAGTGAAGGCATATGCAGAGGTTTTAAAAACCACAGCTCTTTGTGCATTTCACTGGATCATAGAGAGATCCAAGAAGAAGTTCGTCTGTATTATCCATTGGTCAGGAACACAGCATGAATCCTGCTTACCGGCTGGAAAGTCCCAGGAGGACACGGCTGGGGCTGGGAAGCCCCTTCCTGTGAGTAATACCCCTCTTTTGCCATATTCTGGGTGGCTGTTTTGGCACCGCCGGTACAGAAATAGCCAGGTTTGCAAGGCCCGGTGGGAGCTCGTGCACCCGTCCCATCACAGTACAACCTAATATCGGGAGGGGAAAAAAAAATGCATCTTCCTTTGGAAACGCTCTCATTCCAGTAATATTTCTGGATAAGACGACCAGAATGGCTAATGGCTTAAAATTAATACAAGAAACAACTAAAATGTGTTGCACAAAGTCATGTGATCTTAAAGCAAGCTCACAAATCATCGGTCCCTTAATACGGAAGACTATGGTGCCCACCGACACCTTTCCTGGCACCTGCCATTCTCCAAATAAGGTTGCCACATCTCCCTCTGGCCAGTAGGGGGTGTAGGGTTGCCACCTTCAGGTTGGGAAACTCCTTGTGGATGGAGTCTGGGGAGAACAGGGACCTCAGTGGGCTACTGTCGTAAGTCGGTCTGTGCTGAGTGATGGCTCAGATTTCTCGGATGAAAAACTACCTGCTAGCCCTGAGCCAGTAATTGAACAGCTGGCTACAGCTGGTTCTGGGCCAGAAGGAGAACAATAAGAGATAAGGTTACTGGCTGATCAGGAGTCACAGCCTACAGCAGAAATCAAACCAACCCCCTGTAGCTCTGAAGCAGTAAACAAGTCTTCCGCAGCCGCTCCCAGCCTACCTAACACAATAGAACTACTGCAAATAGTGCAAATCATGCAAATTCTAATTTGTATTAATGCAACAATATTGAATCCAATCCATTGCACACTTATGTTTTACAAAAATAAGGACGTCACAAGAAGAAATGAAGACGTCAGCAGATGAAACTGGACGAACTCCCCCGGAGTTAACATTCGTTTCGAGGTCTTTTTCATACATAAGACCTCATACAGCTGTGCATCCACATGAACACGAATCTTCCAAATTGGACTTTCCTTTGTTCCTATACATTTTGCTCACAAACAGCTCTTAGCCATAATATCAAAACCGGGCTGATCAGCCTACCTAGCTCACCCACACCCTTGCAGCGTTGATGCTGTTAGAGACACTTAAGAGTTGAAAGAAAGGAGAAGAAGTGCGTGGCTCACGGCCTGTCGTCAGCTGTCAATTGAAGAGATGAATGAGTAGTTTTAGGACAACTGTCAAGGAATTGGCTGGGAGTTTAGCTCATTAAGACTTGGCTGTAAAGTCAGCCGGGAGAAGCAGCAGTTCGTGGATGCAACAGGTACACTTTGCTACGGAGGCCTCAACCTTGCTGCTACTGGACCTCTGCAACCTCGAACTGGACTGGACTGGACCTGACAACTGGCTTTTCTGGAACCCCTGACCTCCAACTGGACTTGTTGCCTGGATCTCCTTGACCCTAGACTGGTCTTTGGTAAACCTGCTCTCTGGAACCCCTGACTTTTGGACTGGACTTTGGTTACTCTCTGCAACCTTGCCTGTGACCTCCAAACAATGTTCCCTCTAAGCTGCGGAATCTTGTGAGCGAAAATTCTACCTTGTGAGCAAGCAATTTGGCTACTGCATAAATTAGTTTGCTCTGGAGCCATCCTTCCTGAGCTAAGACAAAAATCTGTGAGCCAGAGGCTAAAAAACTGTGAACTAGCTCACCCTAACTCAGCTTAGAGGGAACACTGCCTCCAAGGCATCCGGTTCTCCAGGGGAACTGATCTCTGCAGTCGGGAGATGCAGTTATTTAAAAACATTTGTTCCTATGCCACCTTTCCACCATTCCAAGGCAGCAAACATCAAAACATAAAAGCAGCACATAAAAATATTTAAAGAGGCTCCGTAGGGAAATTGGCAATCTAACACTCTAACCCCTACACCAGTGGCATGTGGTGAGGAACATGGAAAATGAAGGCATCTCTTAGATGACAAACTTAACAGTTCTCCCAGAATGTTTATGAAAAGTGGGAAGGCCACAGGAAGGTCCCAGGTTCAATCCCTGGCCTCTCCAGCCAAAAGGACAAGGCAGAAGGTGATGTGAAAGATCTCCACCAGAGATCCTGGAGAGCCACTACCATTCTGAGTAGCCAATACTGACCTTGATGGACTAAGGGTCCGATTCAGTATAAGGAAACTTCAGTATTTGCAGTGCATTGATTTGGCCAGCCCTGTGCTAAATGTCTGCAGCATTTCTATTCCATGTGTTGTTCCATAAGATGTATGCCCCCTGAGAATCACATGACTGCTCTTCCTAGCTGTTGACAGGTCACCATGTTATTCTATTTCTCCAGAAGAAGGACGATCTTACCCAGGTGGACAATCCAAACACTGATTCAGGTTTTTCAATCCACTGGTGTTGCTGTAGGTACCCAGAGGACAGTGGATGGGCACAGAAGACCCAAGTGGGCAGTATGCCCCAGGTGGGCAAACATCCCCAGTGACTCCATCCGTGGGCATCTAGATTTGGGGGAAACAGATGCTTAGATCTCAACACAGAAAAGAAACACAGTCTATTGTTGGTAGGCACAATAAATACATAAACAAATGGGAAAGCAATAAAATGTAATCACTTTTAAGAAAGGAGAAGAAGAAGAAGAAGAAGAAGAAGAAGAGGAGGAGGAGGAAGAGGAAGAGGAAGAGGAAGAAGAAGAAGAAGAGAGATTGGATTTATACTCCACCCTTCACTACCCAAAGGAGTCTTAGAGCAGCTTACAATCACCTTTCCCTTCCCTTCCCCCCCCCTGTGAGGTAGGTGGGGCTGAGAGAGCTCTTTCCAGAGCTGCTCGTGAGAGAACAGCTCCAAAAGAACTTATGGTTGACCCAAGGTCACACCAGCAGCTGCATGTGGAGGAGTGGGGAAATCGAACCCAGTTCCCCCAGATTACAGTCCATGCTCCTAACCACTACACCAAACTGGCTCTCCAGGCCAGGATGTAGCCCATTCCCCATAGGAAGCCCCTCCTCATTTCCCTAGAAATATGTACGGGATCATTATGGTAAAACCAACAGAGTTTCCAGCAATTCCTAGAGCTGCCCTACATCACTTCTGGGTTTTTGCTGGAAGTGATATAACCATGTAGACGATGTCTTCCTTTAAAAAAATAAATAAATCTCCTGCTGTACCACTCAGTAGCAGTGGGCAACTAGGGCTGCTAGTGGGAGTCCCCCCTGGCAGCCCAAATTCCCAATATGGCATTCTTTCGTGAATCCCAAAGATTTCCAAATCCCAGTTGCACGTTGCTAGTTCCAGCTTGCTACATCTGTGGGTCAACCCATCACTTCCGGTCCTTAGAAAGGCACCGGAGGACTATAGACCACTGTGCAAAAGCCAGAAATGTCCACAGCAAAGACTTACGGGTGTCACTGCTCCTTCCCGGCAATAGTACCCAGCCTCACACCGGCCGCTCGGGGCTGTCTGACCATAACCGGCGCAGTAAAACCCTCCTCTGCAGGGACTGCAGTCTTCGAGGGCCGTCAGCCCCTTTCTTTTGCCATAGGTGCCCTCCGGACAGGGTTTCGGCTGGGAGGTGCCGAGGGCACAGTAGGAACCCTGCAAGACAAAGCTCCTTACTCCTCTGAGCATCCCATCCAAACGACCCAGCCCTCCTCCCTCCTCCAATAACTTACTAATGGGCATATTTTGGGCTGAGTCACGGCAGCCGCGTCGCAGTAGAATCCAGCCACGCACGGCTTACATTCGTCACCGTCCAGAGTAGAATTGTCCCAGTAGGTGCCGGCCAGGCAGGGAAAAGAAAAAGGGGATCCGGTACCTGGGGGACAGGCGTAGCCTGGAGGACAATCTCCATTCTAAGAGGAAAAACACACACCAGCTGTTGACCGCGTGAGGTTCCTTTTGTGGAAGAGGGAACACACAGGGGAACGCAACTGCCTGGGCAAGGAAAAGATCAAAGGCAAGAGGTTTTTTTGAAAGAATCTATGAAGAAGAAGAAGAAGAAGAAGAAGAAGAAGAAGAAAGAAGAGGAAGAAGAGGAAGAGGAAGAAGAGGAAGAAGAGGAAGAGGAAGAAGAGGAAGAAGAGGAAGAGGAAGAAGAGGAAGAAGAGGAGGAGATTGGATTTATACCCCACCCTTCACTCCCCGAAGGTGTCTCAGAGCGGCTTACAAACTCCTTTCCCTTCCCCTCCCCACAACAGGCACCCTGTGAGGTAGGTGGGGCTGTGAGGTAGGTGGGGCTGAGAGAGCTCTTGACAGAAACTGCTCTTTTTCAAGAACAGCTGTGCCAGAGTTATGGCTTCCCCAAGGTCATCCAGCCAGGTGCAAGTGGAGGAGTGGGGAATCAAACCCAGTTCTCCCAGATTAGAGTCCACGCACTTAAGAAAGGTGGAGCAGAGGGGACATTTGTGTGCGGTGATAGTGGCGGAGGAATGTCACTTCTCTGCTACCGTTTCTATCAGCTATTTCCAGGACCGCTTCTCCCCTTTTGCTCCACCGCGACGGCGTCACTCATCCAAGCAGGGCCTTCTGCAGCTGCCGCCCTGGAAATGGGCAAAATCGAAAACTGCCCGTACGCGTGCCTTCTCTGTTATGGTCCCCACCATGTTGGAAATATGTGAGTTGCAAGGTCTAGATTCCAGTCACTATTGGGTTAATCTGTATACCTTGTGTTGTTTAGCCTGACCCAGGAGAAACCTGGCACAAAGCCAATGGAAAGATAGCTCGGGAAAACCGAAGTCTGTTTTGTAACACTGATTGGTTAATGCAATCAGGTGACTTCCTTCTAGGGGGGTCAAGAAGAAGTAGAATTTCCATTGTTGTGTGACCATGTGCTCTGTCTGTTTGTAGATGTAAAGATGCGAAGATGTAGCTCTAGGCATCTTTGTTATTTTGTAGGCTTCCTGTGTACCCCTTTCCCTTAGAAATAAAGATTTTTACACAGAAAGAAATGTCTCCTCTCCAGTGAAGCAAAGATCCATTGCAAACTCTGAGCATTTAAGTCTTTTTGCCTATTTTTACAACACACCTTATGGAATGGCCTCCCTGATGAGGTCAGGATTAGAAAGCTCCCCGTCTCCCGGCATTCTGCAAACTACGCAAAATCAAATTATTCAGGAGGGCCTTTTTTTTTTTTTACATAGGTAGCCAGACTTTATGATAACGGAATGGTTCAGGAAGGTGCTCTAATAAAGGGAAAGGGACTGCACATAATATGTACTGTTAGTTGCTGTACATATCACCCTACTGTGTCATTTCTGCATCATTTAATGTAGGGGTGTCAAACATACGGCCCATGGGCCGGAAGTGGCCCATCCAGGGTGCTTATCTGGCCCACAAGCAACTGGTGCTGTTCTTGGCCCATGGGGGAAAAGGGTTTGTAGGAGGACAAAGCACCCCCTGGAGGTTTTAGAAACAGCCTTTCTGTCAGGCCTTCCCCTCAGTCTTGCCGCTTCTGTAGAAATCCGCCTTGAGTCTCAGAGAGAAAGACAGACTGAGAATAATGTAAATATATCAAGATAAATAAATAAATAAATAAATAAATAAATAAAGCAAGCTTAGGGTTCCCAAGGTGGTGAGCAATCAAAACTATGCTTAAAAATCAGATATATACACAATATTGAAAACAAATGAAACATATAACCACATAGACACAAAGACGCATCAATAGGTTGGAGGACCAATGAGAGTTAGGGAGGAACTGCCAAACAAACAGGTTGCCAGGTTCAGGTTGGGAAATCCTGGGAGGTTTTGGGGGTGGAGCCTGAGTAGGGTGGGGTTTGGGGGAGGGGAGGGACTTCACCGGGGTGTTATGTCATAGACTCCACCCTCCAAAGCAGCCATTTTCTCCAGGTGAACTGACCTCTGTCACCTGGAGATCAGCTGTAATCCCTGGGGATCTCCAGACACCACCTGGAGGTTGGCAACTACAAGCAAAACAAAAAAAGTCTTCACCCGCAGGTGGAGGACAATGATAGAGGGTGACAAACTAATCTCCCTGAGGCAGGAATTCCAGAGTTTTGGTACCACAATGAAGAAGAAGAAGAAGAAGAAGAAGAAGAAGAAGAAGAAGAAGAAGAAGAAGAAGAAGAAGAAGAAGAAGAAGAAGACGAAGAAGACGAAGACGAAGATGAAGAAGACGAAGAAGACGAAGAAGACGAAGACGAAGACGAAGACGAAGAAGAAGACAAAGAAGAAGACGAAGAAGAAGAAGAAGAA
>NW_015172651.1:99717-101286 GCF_001447785.1 Gekko japonicus | reverse complement strand
AAGTTCATATGGCAATTGCCAGCCAGATCGTGTTCAAAACCCAAAATGGCCATCGTAGGGGGGGCAGCTTTGCATTTTTAGAAAACGATTTGCAATATTTGACCGCTCGGTTGGCCAAATGCCAAGGCCTAGATCTGAATACTCACTGGCTGGGATATCCCTTGGATTTCTGGTCCATTTCTGTAGCAATATTTACCCTTTGGGCACGGCAAGCACTGGTCAGCTCTGCCCAGGCCTCTCTGGCCACCGTAAGTCCCATTAGGGCAGGGCCTGGCAGGGGAATGCTGGAGACAAAAAGAGCCCAAATGATCTCTTTAAACCATCGACTAGAAACATTTCTCTTTTTTGCCTTTATATAGTACTGTAGAACTTTCACCAAAAGTCATTGTTGTAACTGTTGTGTACGATGGGTCATATTTCATTATCCCTAATGTAGGGTGTTGGGGCTGAAAGACAGAGGCTCGCTTTAGAGCTTTTGGCCACGGCAAGGTTTGAACTGAGGACTTCCTACCTCTGGTTGAACACCCTGGCTGATACCAAGTTGGTTTATTTTTAGGGAGCCAGCCAATGCTCCCTCTAAGCTGTGGAGTCTTGTGAGCAAAGATTCTACTTTGTGAGCTGCTGGCAAGAAAGTTGAGAGCGAGCGATTTGGCTGCTGCATCCCTTAGTTTGCTCTGGAGCCCTCCTTCCTGAGCGAAGACAAAAATGTGTGAGCGGGAGGTTAAAAAACCGTGAGCTAGCTCACACTCACTCAGCCTAGAGGGAACCCTTATTGTGAAAAGGGATCGCTGTTTTTGACATTCCTGCAATTAGGCTATTTGCCATGTTCCTAGAATGTGTTAAACAGCTATATTAATGAGAACTTTTAAAAAAATCAAATTGAGGCGTTTGCCATGCCTTGCAACCTGTCAGTTAACACTGCCATATGGGGGGATCCTCCTTGGCTCTGCCTGGTACACTAACGCTATCTACTGTCTGGGCTATTATCTGCTTTTGCTTTTCTGACCTTGGATGTTCCAGCTGCTCCTGACTCGCTGGGAACAAACGGCTTCTATTTTGCCCGCTTTCTTTCCCCCCATGCACGCGCACAGTGCTTATTGGCTTCTGCTTGTAACGGGGTGTATGTGTGTTTTGAAACTAGTATAATTCAAGGTGCCCTGCTGCTTTAGGTCATTCCTGACAAGAGAAGTTCACGTGTCATAGTTATGAACTACCAATAAACAGAATTCTTCTTATGAAGCACTGTGTGGTGTGATCTGACTATCGAACCCTGACACAACCCTGGACTTCCTTGGTGGTCTCCCATCCAAGGACTAACCAGGGCTGGCCCTGCTTAGTTTCTGAGATCTCGATAGCTTGGGCCATCCAGGTCGAAGGGCTCAGAAATCAACTCCCACTTTATTCATCGGGGCTTCTTCCTCGGAAAATGTTCTTAGGACTTGGCCTCAGCCATCTGCTGTTGGTCCATTTAGATCAGTATTGGCCGAGTTCAGACTGGCAGTTTGGCCTGATAGAGGCACGTTTCACAAATGGATTAAAGGGGCCGGTTCGCACAGCCGCAGCTGCCCG
>NW_015172651.1:89821-99680 GCF_001447785.1 Gekko japonicus | reverse complement strand
TTGCCCCCCCCCCCGAGTTTAAAAAATACCAGGTGAAAGTGGTAGCAAACACTGGAGAGCGTGTTGATCCCGCTTCCCGGACGTGGGCATGCTAAAAGCCGCAAACAAGCCACTTACAGCCGCACCTCTGCCAGGGGCAGACCAACAGTGCGAACGCTCCTTTGCGCCTCCTCCCCGGTATACTCCAGCGTCAGTCGGTGCAGTGTGACCGGGAATACCCGGAACACATTGTTCCGGGTCTTTTCTGGCACGATTCCCTCGTCCTTCAAACTGCCAATCTGAAATCAGCCATTGTCTCCACTGACTTGACAGCGGCTCTCTAGGGTCACAGGAAGAGAAGAGCCTCTGACCTGAGATCACTGGAAACATGCAAAGGGAGTGCTCCACTCCTGAGCTACAGCCGTTCCCTGGCTAAGTTAAGCTTGCAACAATACTCTGCACTGCATTTGTGTTTGCCAGCTTGGGATGGTGGTTAAGAGTGTAGACTCTTATCTGGGAGAACCGGGTTTGATTTCCCCACTCCACCACATGCAGCTGCTGGTGTGACCTTGGGTCTGTCACAAGTTCCTTCAGAGCTGTTCTCTCAAGGGCAGTTCTCAAGAGAGCTCTCTCAGCCCCACCTACCTCACAGGTTGTCTCTTGTGGGGAGGGGAAGGGAAAGGAGATTGTAAGCTGCTCTGAGACTCCTTCGGGTAGTGAAAGGTGGGGTATAAATCCAATCTTTTCTTCTTCTCTTCTTCTTCTTCTTCCATCCTGCTTTTTCCTCCCAAGTGGGACTCAAATCAGCTTATCTCCTCCATTTTCTGACAACATCCCTGTGAGGTAGGGCAGGGCTGACAGTATGTGATGGGCCCAAGGTCCCCCAGCAATGCCTCCATGGCAGAAGCGGGGATTCGAACCCAAGTTCCCCAGGATCCTAGTTTGACTCTCTAGCCACTACACCACTGACTGGACTACGGTCTCTATGGTGATACCATTCTGCAGCTATGGGGATGTCTTTATACTGCATTGCCACCTCTTGGTGATGCCGTGCTAAAGTACCCAAGCATGAAGAACTATTAGAGGGGATAGCAGTGCATAATGGTAACCACGAGTACTTACAATGTCACCTTGCAGGCAGTAGTATCCTCTTGGACAGGCATAGCCACTGCCATCTGGAGCAGCTGCCAGTCCTTCGGGGCAAAGGAAACCTGCTGGGCAAATCATCCGAAGCAGCATGGTCTCCTTGCTGGTGTTCATGTTGGCACAGTAGTGTCCGAAAAGGCAAGGTGAGCAAGAGGTGGATCCTGTGTCCTGCACAACGGAGGAAAGAAATGCACAAAAGTCTGATTTTAAGAAGATCAGAGTTGGAGTTGTGCAGTCAGTGAATCTGAAATGTCCATGATCCAAGTACCAGCAATGGAATTCAGATCTAGTTGAGTTAAAGACCACGAGGTCTTACAACTAGGGATCATGTTCACACCTTGGCTGAAGAAAACCCAGTTCCTTTTCCCCACAGGGTATGGGAAATGAAGGGAAGGCAAAGTCAGCAGCCCTCTTTCACCCTGGGAATCTGTCCCTCATCCATGGACCGATTGGCTTAGAAAACGGCCCAAGTGGCAGATGATGTTATGGCCTCTAGCAGACCCTGCGAAGAGAAGCAGGAAGAGACTGCAGGCGAGCAAGTAAATAATCGGCTGCGATTGCACACACTCAGGGGCGGATTAAGGCTCACTGGTGCCCTAAGCACTGACAAATCTTGGTGCCCCCCTCCTTTTGCTCACCACTCAACTGAACACGCTTCATTTTTGACGTTTACATGGGGCTGAAATTAAAAGGGGGCAGAGAGGGTCATTGAAATGACTGTCATGACAACTGAATTTGGCTCCATCATTTTACTTTTAAACACATGCATTTTACTTTTAAACATAGCCTATGACGCTGCACCTCGCCAACAAAAAATAGAAGATAACCCTAGGGTGCACCATGATCAATTTGCACTAGTTTTATCAATTTTATTATTATTTTTTTACAAATCTTCATTCGTTTTTTCTTTTCACCCTTTCCCCAACTTTGTGGTGCCCCCTGAGGGGCTGCAGAAGATCCTCCCGTCCATCCGGCTTCCCAGGTGGGCAAGAGAAGCGGCGCGGGTGGGGGGGCGTAAGAAAGCCTCCTCTGTCTGTCCGGCTTCCCGGGTGGGTTGGCGAAGTGGGGGTGGGGGAGGGAAATGGGGCCACGGCGTGGGGCGCATTGCCAGCACGCCCTCAGACACAGCTCTCGCCTCCTGCCTCCCAGCCCATGCTAGGGCAGTAGCCTTGAGCGGCAGCTGGGCAACATGGCCAATGGAAGGTGGGGAAGCTCCTGACGGACAGCGCAAGCTTCCAAAGACCATTTGGTGTGCATTTTCTCTCTGCTGCGTGAAGCTGCGTCTGAGGTGGGACATAGGCGATATGGCCAATGGAAGCCGTGGAAGCTTTTGACGGACAGTTCAGCCGTCGAAACACTGTTGGTGTGCATTTTCTCTCCTCTGCGTGACTCTGCGTCTTATTCAATTATATATAAGGGATACACACACACACACACACACACACATATAAGTAATTTTCAGAAATGACATACAATAACAAAAAATAAAGCAAGAATTAAAACGGGAGCTCATACAATTAGAAACATTACACAACATGTATATTTGTTGACAGCATCTTATGGATTATATTAAATTTACTCTGCCCGTCATCAATAGGTTCACTCAGTCAGATGGTGCCTTGTTAGTGCATGGAGCAGTAATAATTTAGGGAGCAATTCTAAGCTGATCTACTCCGAAGTAAGTCCCACGTTATTCAACCAGGCTTAGTTACAGGAAAGTGTTCCTTAGGATAGAAGCATTGGTTAAATAGCTCAGAAACATCTCTGATTCAATTTCCAATGTTATCTGCTATGACCTTATCCCTTGACCTGGTTGAGATTTTTCCTCCATAACATCTGCTCGCCTGCCTCCTTCATTCCTATTGGTGGTTGGTTTTCTTTCTTTCTTTCAGATTTAAACCCTTTATTATCCTGATTTAAATTACATATTACATAGAGCCACAGAACAATAAAATACGATAGCAAGATGAGGCCAGAATTAATTGAACAACTTTGATTTACTGCTTAACATTATTACGCTTCTAATAAAAAAAATCCATTTTAAAAAAAAGGTTCAGTGTCATCTTTCCATGAGATCCTGGCAAACAGCGAAGAGCTGTTGACAAAAGAAACAAGCGGGTTCACCGTCATTAAAGAAAGAGTCAGCATTTGCTTGACTTTTTGTTAATCTAATTTAGCGAGTTAATTTCTCTAATAGAGCTATCCTTCAAAGGCATTCATACCACATGCTAATTTGTCCTAAATTTCTAGCGCTGAGATACGACAGACTGTGCTGCTAGTAAAAGATTTTTTTTGGAAGAAAAAAGGGGGGGAAAAATGTTTGTGTGCCAACATTTTTATTTCCCCCCTTGTATATAAATTCCGTAGAGCTAATTAAGGACCAGGAGTTCTTGAATCATATCTTGCCTTCCTTCTGCTCCAGCCCCAATCCTGATTAATTCTCCATCTCAGCTCAGCCAGATGCACGGATACCACAGGGGGAGACTAACCTGTTGACGCTACTGGCCATTTCCACATGGGTTATCCGCCCCAGGTTCAATGCTGTTGGGAAGCAGGGTTTTTCCTCGCTTCAACCCAGGGGTCATTTCCTGTGGGAGCGCACAGGAGCGGAGCTCCGGCAGTAAGGAGCCTAGGGGGTGGGCACATGCAACAAGCCCCGTCCCCTGCTCCCAGCAGCCCTCAGTCGGGCCACAAGGAGCAAGAAGCAGCCAGGTAAGTTGCTGAGCCCCCTCCCGGCCTGCCTTCAGGTACAAGCTCTCCCTCCTCTGCGAGGGCAGATCTGCACATCCCCCCCCCCACTAGCTAGCAATCCAAAACAGTCCAGTGGAGACTGAGCGGTGGGGGTTGCCTTCTGACACACTTCCGGTGATGTCACGGGGTGTGGCATATGCAAATGAGTTATGCTAATGAGCTCTTGCACTTCTTTTTCTATGAAATGACCCCTGCTTCAACTGCAGCATCATGGTGCACTGGGGCACTGGGGCGGTTGTGGGGTGTGTGTGTGTGTGTGTAGGCTCTGGGGCAACTGCCTTCTGAACTGCAGAATATCCGGTCCCCTACTCTGTCCTCTCCTGTTGGTTCTTTATACCCCCACCGCCCCCAATCAAGTAAAAAGGGGCGTGCGAGCTTAAAATTAAAGATGGGTAGCGTGTAAGCTACGTGTTCCTTAAAAAGTCTCTTACTTGGGAACCTGCTAGACAAAAGCCGTACTCATTTGTGGGATAAACAGAGATCACGTTTTCTTAGATGCTCGACATGACAGACAAGACTTAGATGGAGATGAACCACAAAGATTTATTTAACAGAAAATAGAGCCAGTTTGGTGTCGTGGTTAGGAGTGTGGACTCTAATGTGGGAGAACTGGGTTTGATTCCCCACTCCTCCTCCACATGCAGCTGCTGGTGTGACCTTGAGTCAGTTACAAGTTCTCCCAGAGCTGTTCTCTCAAGAGCAGTCCTTGAAAGAGCTCTCTCAGCCCCACCTACCTCACAGCGTGTCTGTTGTGGGGAGGGGAAGGGAAGGAGATTGTGAGTCGCTCTCAGATTCCTTCGGGTGGTGAACGAGGCACAAAGTTCACCATTTGCCCGTTAGAATAATCACCTTTTCTGTCTCCTAACCAAGTTTCCTCTGGAGAAAATGGCTGTTTTGGAAGGTGGACTCCGTGGCTTTATACCCTGCTATGATCCCTCCTTTCCACCTTCCCCAGGCTTCACCCCCCAAATCTCCAGGAACTTTCCGAACCTGGAGCTATTCAACCCTGTGCCCCTGGGCTTTCATAACACTTTTTAAATGTTTGATAGCAAAATGAACATTCCATTTCACTGCAATTTGTACATCCCCCAGGAGCCAGTTTGGAGCCCTAATATCTTTTCCTTTCTTTCCCAAAGCTTTAATCATTCTGCCGGTGAGGGGGAGAAATCGTTGAAAATTACCCATTTCTTCAAAATGGCAAGCGGCCAGCTGGGCAGCCACCAGACCCCATTAAAATGACACTGATTTCTGCATCAATTGGAACGTTTCTCTGCAACTTCTATGATTTACATTCGGGGCTGCAGCCAAGTCTGAGCGGCTTCTTACTTCAAGATCGTCACCTACCCAGCTGCAAAACTGAGTCCAGTCGTGGTTACTTTGCATCAACCCCTATGAGATACAGCTACCAAATAGGACGGCCAGCTTCAGCTTAGCAAGTTTCCGGAGATCTAGGGGCACTGCATGGGGAGGTGAAACGTCACTTCCAGCGGAAACCTAGAAGTAACATCATGTACCTTTAGGATTACTGCAAAAACTATGGTTTTACCATACTGTTCCTAGCAATTCCTAGAGTGATGTGATGTCACTTCCTGTTTCCTCCGGAAGTGGTGCATGTCAAGGCACATGTGATGCTGGTGCTCCCCAGGTTCTCACTCCCCAAGCTCCCACTGGTTGCCAGGCAACCCTAATACGATGCCATAAAGTCTACCCCCCAAGGAGGCCATTTCCTCCAGGTGAACTAACCTCCGTAGTCTGGAGATCAGCTTTAATTCTGGGAGAACGCCAGGCCCCACCCAGAGGCTGGCTACCCTACTACCAAATTAAACAAAGGTCACATGTATGTAGGGGTGTCAGTTCCCAGTTGGGGGTGGGTGATCACCTGTTTTTGTGGGATCCTGCCTGCTACTGGCCAGTTCGCTGGCGGGAGGAAATCTCCCCCCAACAGCAACGTGGAAGGACGTGCCTATGTCACGGGAAGTGACATAGGCATGTTGGTGACGTCAGAGGGGCGATGCTCTGGTTTTTGGGCAAAACTCTATGGTGTGAGGATGATTTTACAATAGAGTTTTGGTCAGGGCTTTTTTTGTAGAAAAAGCCCAGCAGGAACTCATTAGCATTATAGGCCACACCCAACAGCAGAAACTCATCAGCATATTAGGCCACACCCCTGACAGCACAGCTCATTAGCATATTAGGCCACACCCCACATGTTGCCAGAAGTGTGGTCATCCAACCACACCCATCTTTTGCTTCTTATTCTGTTTACTTTGTTGTCAAAACCCTGGGCTTTTTTTGTAGCAGGAACTTCTTTGCATGTTAGGCCACACACCCTAATGTAGCCAATCCTAATGAGTGTCTGCTGTTAGGTGTGGCCTATTATGCTAATGAGTTCTGCTGGGTGTGGCCAACTCAGGAGCCAGCCGGAACTCCGTTCCTGTGCGTTCCTGCCCAAAAATAGCCCTGGTTTTGCCCAAAAACCAGAGCATTGCCCCTGAAGTGCCTACATCACTTCTGGGTGATGTCGGTATGGCATGTGACATCACTGCTGGTGACGTCGGCACCTTGGGGGTGATGCTTTCGGTTCCCGGAGCATTCCCACAACCCCCCCACCGGTGTCTACATAAACCACTTATTTATTTATTTGAAACGTTCATTGCTCTTCTCTTTGAAAAAAATGGCTGCTTTGGAAGGTGGAATGCATGGTATAGGGCTGCCAGCCTCCCTGGTGGAGGCCGGGATTCCCTGCCCCCACCCCCTGCCCCCACCAATCAGCTGGCCAGCATGGGAATTACCAAGAGAGGGAGGGAGGGCCAGACTGCATCGCCACAACATAGCGCCACAACAGCGGTGACGCCATGGCAGTGCTCTAGTATTCGGGCAAAAACTCTATAGCAGAAGCCATTTTTACCATAGAGTTTTTGCCCAAATACCAGAGTGTTGTCACGATGTTACAGTGGGATGACGTCACAGCGGGGGATTTACCAGGAGAGGGAGGGCCAGGCTACATCGTCACAACATAGCACCACAACATAGTGGTGACGTCATGGCAGTGCTCTGGTATTTGGTCAAAAACTCTATACCAGATGCCATTTTTACCATAGAGTTTTTGCCCAAATACCAGAGTGTTGTCACAATGTTACAGAGTGATGACATCACTTTCAGTGCATGCCAGCTATGATGTAGCTACGTCTCCGGCAATGTCACCTGGGCCTTCCTCCCGCTCCAGGTGAGTCCCCCCATCCCCCGCTGGTTGCCAGGAGGGACCTAGCAACCCTAGCAAGGTATGAGGTTCCCAAGGTCCCTCCCATTCCTAAACCTCACTCTCCTAGGCTCCACCCTCAAGTCTCCGGGTAGTTCCAAAGCCAAGGTTGGCAGCTCTATTGTGGAGCCAAATTACTGGACAGGAATCTAGCTCACTAATTGAAAACCTGGCCAAAAAAAGAAGGGGAAAGGAGAGCTTGCAAGTGGGGTTGGGGGGGGGGGGGGGGAGCGACAGGAGCATTCCATAAATTGAAAAAGATCAATCAGAAGGTGCCCATTAAGATGTACAACCTCTCATACTACATGTTACAAATCTATATCAAATACAACACAACAAAAGCGATTCTAAAACACAAATTATAAAAGGAACACCTGCAAATTAATCAAATACAGCCAGAAAATGTAGAAACGATAAGAAGGAAATAGTTCACAGATAATTGTGTGTTGCCAGACCGCTGATATACATTGCTGGGAGCTGGCCAGAAAGCCCATTACGGAGCAAATTACAGGTATAAGATACGATACTGGAAACGTTGATATTGGATAATGCAAAGAGGGATGGTTTTGAATTCTTCATCATTATTGTACCAGGCTCCAAACCCTCATTTTGATTTCACTTCTCCCTCGTGCATATTGGACGCCAGATTCGTTATTTTCACACCACTTTCTATTTCCACGCACCAGTTTTTCCAATAAAATTATGCGTTATGCAACAGCATTTCTGCCTAACGTGTCAGCGTTACAGATTATAAATATATGATACACATAAATTACATATACAGTGCAAACTAATATTGTATAAATTGCATGCATACAAATCATAAACTCTGAATTCACAAATGCAACAGCGGAAATCCAAGGACAGAAACCATAAAGTAGAAATGAGTACAAGAAGCACAACGCAGTGGGGGGGGGGCGTAGGCCCAATTTTAAGGGAAGGACTCTGTGTTGAGTCATTGCTTTAAGATACTTCAACCATCTTTGGCATTGCAGAAAGTTCATTATTTGCTAATCATCAAATATTTCAGAAGACCCTAAGTAGCTGGAGACTGAATGGCTCCGTTAATATGCAACAGAAGCCATAGGACAAACGACGAACACTTGAAGCTGTCTCGTACTGAATCAGACCCTTGGTTCATCAGCATTGTCTGCTCAGATGGCAGCTGCACTCCAGGGTCTCAGGTAGAGGTCTTTCACGTCACCTACTGCCTGGACCTTTTAAAATTGGAGATGCCTGGAACTGAACCTGAGACTTTCTGCATGCAAAACAGAGGTTCTCCCACTGAGTCACACCCCCTTCCCAAACACCCAACCTACCTGAGGGACCGCCTTTCCCCACATGTTCCCCCAAGAGCACTACGGTCGGGGACCCAAAATTTGTCGGTCATCCCGGGTCCTAAAGATGCTAAACTGGCTGCGACCAGGGCCAGGGCTTTTTCGGTGGCGGCTCCTACCTGGTGGAATGAGCTCCCGGGGGAGATCCGGGCCCTGCGGGACCTTATACAGTTCCGCAGGGCCTGTAAGACGGAGCTCTTCCGCCAGGCCTTCGAGTAGGAGCCGCCCCCCCACTATTCCATCACCGTCATGATTCCGTATTGGATTTACTGACGAGGCCCTGAGGAAGAACATGGACAACGTAAAGAAGATCTAACACGCCG
Organism: Gekko japonicus; assembly: GCF_001447785.1. Lineage (NCBI taxonomy): Eukaryota > Metazoa > Chordata > Lepidosauria > Squamata > Gekkonidae > Gekko > Gekko japonicus. The sequence goes on along the minus strand of NW_015172651.1, from coordinate 90,885 downwards.
TCTCCACTGGGTATAAACACCATGGGAGTGCCACCTGGAACTGTGCCGTTCCATCCCGGACTCATGAGTTCAGTAATTGATTGAGCACCATTGTTTTAATGTGAATGTTTATATTATGTTTTATATGTTTTAATTATGGCACGGTAATTACCCTGCCCTTGTTAGCCGCCCTGGGCCCATTGGGAAGGGCGGGATACGAATGTGGAAAATAAATAAATAAATGATTTCACAGAAATCTGTGGGGAAATAATTGCACTTCAGACAAGCCAGTTTGCTCCATTCACTAAACTATTTCCAAAAACCCAAACGTTTTCAGCGACGGGACAGGAGAAAAAAAAGCTGCGTGTGCTACTACAGTGAAGCCAATGTAACAGGCAGGAACCGCATGCCGCTTACCGAAAATCTGCCAGCGCCACATGACTGAGGTGTGATGGTACCAAGCTCGGGGCAATGATACCCTCCTGGGCATGGCACACAATCTCCAGACAACCTTGCCCCTTGCTCTGCAAAATACGTCCCCCTAAATAAAAAGTGAGCAAAAGATAGAGAGCAGATTTCAACAAGGTGGCAATACAAATAGATCCTAATGGAACCATCTGGAATTGTGGGAAATTTTAAGAGAGCCCTCCCCCCCGCAAATCAGAAAGGCGCACTTCACACTGGGAAACTCCTGGATATCTGGTCAGACCAAGACGGAGCTCTGCACTAGGACTTGCTTGGAATAATAGTTAATCCAGCTGAGGAGACTCCTAACTGCGATCCCCCATGATCCCGGAGCTCTGCACTACTGCTTGCTTGGAATAATAGTTAATCCAGCTGAGGAGTCCACTGGATTCATGGCATAGCCTCGGAGTACTGGCCAGGAGGAAAAGTTTGACTTACGGTGGGCAGAGAGCTGGCTTGGCAGTTCCCTCTGGGCAGTAAGATCCTCTGGGGCAGGCAATGCAATCTTCTATTTTCCAGTTTCCAAGCCTGGTACTGTAGGTTCCTGCTGGGCACGGGAACTGCGTGCTTGTCTTTGTACCTTTTCCGGCCGGGGGGGGGGGGGGGGGGAGGGTTCCAAA
>NW_015172651.1:87185-89368 GCF_001447785.1 Gekko japonicus | reverse complement strand
AGGCGCCGGGGGGGGGGGGGTAGCTCTCCAGGCCTTCCCTCTGTAGCCACACACGCAGAGGTTTTGGCTGTAGTGGGCGTGGCGTACTCTGAAGCCAGCCAGAACGCCATTCCTGTGCGTTCCTGCTCCCAAATAGCCCTGACCATAGTTATAGGAAGAAGAGGCGCCCTGTCTTGCTCATAAGAACAGAAGAAGAGCCCTGCCGGATCAGACTAACAGTCCATCTAGTCCAGCCTCCTGTCTCACACGGTGGCCAACCAGATGCCTCTGGCCGTCCCACAAAAGGGCATAGAGGCCGAGGCCTTCCCCGATGTTGCCTCCTGGCTCTGGGATTCACCGGAGCTAGGGTTGCCAGGTCTTACCCGGCTGCCGGTGGGGGTGCTCCTGCCCGGTCCTGGGATCTTCTGGCACACGTGCTCTGTGATGATGTCATCCAGATGTGACATCATCATGCCGGGGAACATCGTGCAGGGGATACTCTAGCATTTGGACAAAAAAACCTCTATGGTCATCCCCCGTGTGACATGCCCGGCACGATGATGTCACCTCCAGGTGATGTCATCGCAATGGGGCTCTTTGGGGGCAGGGCTCCCCTGCTGGCTGTTGGCAGATTGGGGCCCCCAAAAGTGGGGGAGCCCCCACCTCCAACGGGGGGGATGGGAATCTTGAGAGGAGTGGTGCCTCTGCATATAGAGGTTCCATCTTAGCCACCATGGCTAGTAGCCACGGATAGACCTCTCCTTTGTGAATCTGTCTAATCCCCCTTTAAATCTGTTTACTCCTGTAGACTAGAGAGCAAACTTCATTGGTGGATAATGGACACGCATTTGCCATTAGCTGTTGTATTTGATAGGCAAGGTGGAGTATGGGAGAATGATGCGATAAGCCACTTAAGGTCCCGGTTGGGATCAAAAGCGGGCAATCAAAAAAAACCCCACAAGCACAATAAATAAGCAATAAAAACAAGCACGAGCCAGAGGGAGAAGCGGCAGCAGAAACTGCAGCAGACTGGCACTTTGTCACTGAGTCCTGCTCCAACCCACAGCGATTGCTTCCTGGTTGTTGACTGGGGTTCCCTGACTGTTCCCTGGAAGGCCAGATAATGAAGCTGAAGCTCACATACTTTGGCCACCAAACGAGAAGGGAGCACTCATTAGAGAAGACCCTGATGCTGGGAAAGATTGAAGGTCAAAGAAGACGGGGGCGGCAAAGGAAGAGATGGTTAGACAGTGTCACAGATGCAACGAACATGAAGTTGAGTAAACTTCAGAGGACGGCGGAAGGCAGGAAGGCCTGGCGTGATCTGGTCCATGGGGTCGCGAAGAGTTGGACTTGACTGTGCGACTGAACAACAACAACAAAACAGCCCTGCTCCAGCCCACAGCAATTGCTTCCTGGTTGTTGACTAGGGGCTGTGGCTCAGTGGTAGAGCATCTGCTTTGCACATGGGAGGTCTTCGCTTCAGCCCCCAACATCTCCAGTTAAAAGGATCAGGTAATAGATGATGGGAAAGACCCCCATCCTGGAGAGTCACTGGCGGTCAGACTCAGAATAAGGCACCTTGAGCCACTAGTGAAGCTAGAGCAGAAATGCCACCAGGCATTCATCCACCAATGCTGGGCCCAGACCTCACGGAGAATTAACTACCTGAGCTTACACGTTAGTTATCTGTATTGGGTTGAAATTGTGGCAAGCTGATGCGGAAGCCAATTTTTGGCCGAAAACTGGGGGTGGGGTGTGTGTGTGTGGGGGGAACCAGAGGCATAAATTATAAACCCGGAATTAAATAAATTCTATCTTTGGCATCTGGTCACTCTCCTTTCCCCTCTTCCCCATTCCTCACCCCTTTGCCTCTCCTCTTAGTGCTTTCTGTCCACCCAAAAGAAACCCAAAGAAAGAAAAAAAGAGTGTGACTAGGGTTGCCAAGTAATTCTTTGCCGGGAGCGGAGGGCTCCCGGCCGGCGTCAAGTAAGCGCGTCTATCTTTGGCATCTGGTCACTCTCCTTTCCCCTCTTCCCCATTCCTCACCCCTTTGCCTCTCCTCTTAGTGCTTTCTGTCCACCCAAAAGAAACCCAAAGAAAGAAAAAAAGAGTGTGACTAGGGTTGCCAAGTAATTCTTTGCCGGGAGCGGAGGGCTCCCGGCCGGCGTCAAGTAAGCGCGTGCGCGCAAAGCGCACGCGCG
>NW_015172651.1:75712-85171 GCF_001447785.1 Gekko japonicus | reverse complement strand
ACTGGGTCCGATGCATGAGTTAGTGAATTAGCTTAGTTTATTAGATCAGTGCGAAACAAGACAAAGTAGCCGGCTCGCAGGCCAGCTTATATTCCCAAGGTAAAACCACATCCAACACACACCCAACACCTGTGATAGGTCTATTTACATTAAAAGGTAAAGGTAAAGGTTCCCTTGCTCGAAAGCCAGTCGAGCCCGACTCTAGGGTTGCGGTGCTCATCTCCGTTTCAAAGCCGAAGAGCCAGCGCTGTCCGAAGACATTTCCGTGGTCATGTGGCCGGTATGACTAAACGCCAAGGCGCATGGAACGCTGTTACCTTCCCACCGAAGTGGTACCTGTTTATCTACTTGCAATTCCTTGCTTTTGAACTGCTAGGTTGGCAGGAGCTGGAACTAGAGACGGGAGCTCACTCCATCATTGGAACGCTGTTACCTTCCCACCGAAGTGGTACCTGTTTATCTACTTGCAATTCCTTGCTTTTGAACTGCTAGGTTGGCAGGAGCTGGAACTAGAGACGGGAGCTCACTCCATCATGCGGCACCCAGGTCTCGAACTGCTGAACTGCTGACCTTCCACAGCCTGCGATTCAGCGTCTTAACCACTTGAGCCACCGCAGCTCCCTATTTTCATTACTGGCTAACAATAGGTTAACTTTAGGAGCCTAGTCTCCCGATTAGAAGGAACTAGGATCTGCCAGTCTATTGTTCCTCTGCGTGAAGCTCTTCGCATGACCACGTGCAGACCCAATCTCACACACAGTCGGCTAGGATACAACAGTGACGAAAGGGAAGTTCCACATACGAAGGCAATAAACCTCTGAATACCTCGCTCTCCTCAGTTTGCCATGGATGCTGGGGGAGGGGAATTCCTTGGGGGGGAGTGAGTGTGGAGTGTGTGACTGCACTATCTTACAAGTGTGATTCTTCTGAAGCAGCCTTCCTCTCATTCCCAGGGGAATGTCCTTGAGACTTTCGGTGCCGGCTTGCTTTGTAGATAATGGGATCGTATATTTCCCAGGTGAAAGGGGGCAGAGACGCTGGGGCTAGGTGGAGTGGATGTGACGTATGAATGGGCCTTAGGAGGGGTTATATTTGAACTACCTATATCTACGATTGTACCCGCCAAAACCTTCAGAACTGACACAGTACTGTTAAGACTCGGAACTTGCTTATAACTCAATAAACGTATCACTGGCAAAGAGAGTGTTGTTGAGAGTAACTTGCCCAGGAGTCTGAGAGGTAGAATTTTCAGGTCTCCCCCGGCCATCCCCTGGCCCCTGGGAGGATAGGGGGGTAGGGTTGCCAGATCCAGGTTGGGAAACTCTGGGAGATCAGGGGATAGAGCCTGGGGAGGACAGGGACCTCAGTGGGGTTTTGTTGTTGTTGTTCAGTCGCACAGTCGAGTCCGACTCTTTGCGACCCCATGAACCAGCTCCCTCCAGGCCCTCCGGTCTTCCGCCATCCTCTGAAGTTTGCTCAACTTCATGTTCGTTGCATCAATGACACTGTCTACCACATCTCAGTGGGGTACAGTGCCATAAAGTCCATCAGCCAATGTATCCATTTCCTCCAGGGGAACTGATCTCTGTAGGCTGGAGATGAGCTGTAATTCTGGGGGATCCCCAGGTCCCACCTGGAGGCTGGCTTCCCTTGTGCCAGGAGGCAATGCCAGGGGAAGACCTTGACCTCTATGTCCTGTTGTTGGCCCTCCAGAGCATCTGGTTGGACACCATGTGAGACAGGATGCTGGAGTAGATGGACCACCAGTTTGATCGAGCAGGGCTCTTCTTATTTTCTTATGTGGGGAAGGCCTCAACCTCTATGCCCTGTTGTTGGCCCTCCAGAGTTTCTGGCTGGCCACCATGTGAGACAGGATGCTGGACTAGATAGACTACTGGTCTCCTCCAGCAGGGCTCTTCTTATGTTCTGATGAAGGCTTCAGCCTCTATGCCCCATTGTTGACCCTCCAGAGGAACTGGTTGGCCCCTGTGTGAGACAGGATGCTGGACTAGATGGACCACTGGTTTGATCCAGCAGGACTTTTTTAAGGTTCTCCTGTCTAACCCTGCTGTCTAGGACACAGCTTTCCAAATGCACTATAATGTCAATATGACAGTGGCTGATAGAAAAACTGCAGGTTGGGGAAGGAGAGGCACAGAATGAGATCAAAAGGGCACAGAAAAACGAGATTGGAGCAAGCAAGGAGATGGAACATCTTGACTTTTTAGCTCAGCTAAAAAGATGACCTGAGGAATTTGAGAAATGCATGGCCTGGAGAAGATGGACAAAGAGATTTCCCCCCTCCTTTACACTCTCTCTCGCGTAAGACTAGATGGCAGGTTCACCCAGTAGAACTAGCTGCAGTACATCCAGAGTGGGCATAATGCACCCAAGGGGTTTAAGGCCCTTTGGGCACATCCTGACCCATGTTTTAATGGTTGTTTTGATGCATTTTATCTCTGCTTTTAATTGCTTTAATGACGTATGTATTGAGGGCATTGATTTTAATGGTTTTAAAAGGTGATTTTTTATCATGTATGTTTTAGAAACATAGAGCTGGAAGGCACCCCCAAGGGTCATCTAGTCCATCCCCTGCATAATGCAATAAATCCAGAGCTACCTACCCCCTCCCACTCCCCCAGCAACACCTGCTCTGTGCCTAAATTGTTAGATATCTTGGTGCCCCTTGTCAGGTCCGAAAAGCAGGACACACATTCTGTTAATAATAATAATAACAATGATGATGATGATGATGCTTTGTATGGCTTATCTTGAGAGGTGAGGCAGGTGATCACTGAGGACAGGACTTTGTTGGTGGTGGCACCACATCTCAAGACCCTTACTGACAGTAGCTTACTGAACATTTGGCCTATCCACTTTTAGGCACTAGCTACTGATTTTTCACTTCTTTCTTGCACTTGGTTGATTACCACTGTGGCTCAGTAGTAGAGCATCTGCTAGGCATGCAGAAGCATCTTCTAGGCATGCTCCCAGAATGTCCCACCATCTGCCTGCAGGCATTTCCGACAGACCTGGGAACCCTTAATCAGCCTGAATCTCTCCTCAGCCTTCAGCTCTCCAGTCCTTCTCTGCTCCGCTAATGCTAACCAATCAGATTGCTTGGAGCCACCCGTCACTCAAGGCTCTCTGTTTCTGTGAAGAATTAACCCTTCACAGTCCTTCAGCTGTCCGTACAGCACTTCTGTAAGTAATCATCTTACAGAATGCAATCATCTAAAAAGTACAGTCCGTCACAGCTTCCTTTTAGGCATATGGGATGCTGTTTTACTTTTCTAGTAATTTTGTTTAACTGGAAATCATTTTTACTGGAAGGCAGTTCAGAAGGCACTCGTTGAGAGTTTTTGTGGACACATACATCTATGGAACCAATACATGCAAATATACAGAATATACGGGCACTGGCTCAGACAGAGGAAAAGGTAAGCTCGTAAACGACTGGTCTGGAAGTAGCTGCTACCACGGCAAAATGGGAACTCCATGCTCACACGTTAAATGCCACTGAATACCAGTTGCTGGGGGAAAGACGGGTGGGTGGCACAGGGGAAGGCCATTACTTTCTTGCCCCGTTTAAGATGTTCCCAGAGCCCCTCATTCCCCACTGTGGGAAACAGGGATGCTGGATTAGATGGTCCTCTTTCTCTGCATCTAAAAGGACTCTTCTTATTTCTTGGAGGGGCAAAGCCAGGCCGGTCGCCCGTTTTCAACAAGCCAGGGGGTGCCTAGCTATAGCCTGATTGGCCTCCGACGTTCATCGTATTTAAATTGTTATAAATAAATAAAACACAAAGTGACCTACCTCTGGTACAGACAAATCTTTCCGGGCAAGTGTCACACTGGGACTTATCAAAGAGATCGGAGGAGTTGCTGAACGTTCCCGGAGGGCAGGCGTTACCGGGTGCATGAGGACTGGCGGAACCGGCCGGGCAAACGTATCTGGTAACGAAACACAACACGACTCGTATCACAATGAAATTAAATCACAGAGAGAGAGAGAGAGAGAGAGAGAACACACAACTGTCTCACTTCCAGTGCTCAGACCACCATGTTTTGCCAGTAGAAGCCACTTCTCAGAAAGTATCATTATTACAACGAGGGGTCATTTCCTGCAGGAGCGCACAGGAGCGGAGCTCCGGCTGTAAAGAGCCCAGGGGGCGGGCACATGCAACAAGCCCCACCCCCTGCTCCCAGCAGCCCTCAGTCAGAGCAAGAAGCAGCCAGGTAAGCTGCAGAGTCCCCCCCCGGGCCCCCGGTTCAAGAAAGTCCAGTGGCACCTTTAAGACCAAGTTTTATTCATTTACAAGCTCTCCCTCCTCTGCGAGTCCAGTGGAGCTTGAGCGGTGGTTGTTGCCTTCTGACACAGTTCTGGTGACGTCAGGGGGTGTGGCATATGCAAATAAGTTATGCTAATGAGTTATGCTAATGAGCTCCTGCACCTCTTTTTCTACGAAATGACCCCTGATTACAACAGTCTTGTGGCGGTGGGAAGTGCTGCTGAGTCACAGCAGACTTACGGCAACTCCGTACGGTTTTCAAAGCAAGCGATGTTCAGCAGTGGTTTGTGATTGCCTGCCGCTGTGTCATGGCCCATCCAGTCCAACATGCTGTGTCACACAGTGGCCAAAAATACCAGGTGCCATCAGGAGGTCCAGCAGTGGGGCCAGGACACTAGAAGCCCCCTCCCACTGTTGCCCCCCCCCAAGCACCAAGAAGACAGAGCATCCCTTGCCCCAGCCTGAGAATGGCTAATAGCCACCGATGGACCTCTGCTCCATATGTTTATCCAGTTCCCACTTGAAGCTGTCCATGCTTGCAGCCGCCACCACCTCCTGTGGCAGTGAATTCCATGTGTGAATCACTCTTTGGGTGAAGACGGTTTTGCTCAAGGGGGTTTTGATCTAAGTTAATCATTTAGTAGGGTGGGGTTCTAGCCTGCATATTTTGCAACATTGATCGGATGTCCTCTGTTGAAAGAAGGCCAGGCCTAATGCCAGTGGTAGGGTGGGAAAGTGAGAATTGATCGCATGGATGCTCAAAAGGCTCCTATGCATTTTGTGTGCAGCTTTGGCAGGGGACCTCTAAATATGTTTATCTCCAGTGCTTTTCCCACAGCTGCTGAAGTCTCTAAATGGACATTTAGAGATCCTTTGGTGAAGCTGTGGGTGAACGTTTTCAGTATCCATGCAAGCTTCAAAAGTAGAAAGCCTCCTTAAACCTATCTCTGAATGGCTACAAGATCTTACTGAACATGTACAACAAGTATCTCAGACTGCTGAGACAGCTCTAGACCAAAGTATATTCTTTCAGAGCTGTTCTCTCAGGAGCAGTTCTCGAGAGAGCTCTCTCAGCCCCACCTCCCTCACAGGGCTGTCTGTTGTGGGGAGGGGGAGGGGGAGGGGGATTGAATGCCGCTCTGAGACTCCTTTGGGTAGTGAAGGGCCAGGTACAAATCCAATCTCTTCTCTTCTTCTTCTTGACTTACTTCCTCTCGGTGACATTCATTCATGCATCCATTCACTCATCTTAGCAACAGGTGCAGCCCTCTTGTTCTCCTGTTCTGAGGTCCCTTGTGTCCCATACTTAATGATTTACAGTTCCCCAGACAGGGTTGCCAGCTCCGGGTTGGAAAATTTATTTCTTGGAGGGGCAAAGCCAGGCCGTTTGCCCGTTTTCAAGAAGCCAAGGGGTGCCTAGCTATAGTCTGATTGGCCTCCGATGTTCATCATATTTAAATTGTTATAAATAAATAAATAAGACACAAAGTGACATACCTCTGGTACAGACAAATCTTTCCGGGCAAGTGCCACACTGGGACTTATCAAAGAGATCGGAGGAGTTGCTGAACGTTCCCGGAGGGCAGGCGTTACCGGGTGCGTGAGGACTGGCAGAACCGGCTGGGCAAACGTATCTGGTAACAAAACACAACACAACTCGTATCACAATGAAATTAAATCAGAGAGAGAGAGAGAGAGAACACACAACTGTCTCACTTCCAGTGCTCAGACCACCATGTTTTGCCAGTAAGAAGCCACTTCTCAGCAAGGATCATTATTACAACAGTCTTGGGGTGGTGGGAAGTGCTGCTGAGTTACTGCATGTATACTCCTTTAATGCAAGGAAAGAGTCTCAAAAAACTTATTTCTAATTCTCAAGCAGGACTTTTGGTAGAGGACTGTGTCCCTTTAATTAGCCACGCCTTTTGTGCTCTATAAAACTTTGCAAGGCTAAGAGTGACTGAACGTGCTTTTCACTTTGGAGGAGGCTTGTAGCTCATCAAAAAAAAATTTGCAGCATTCATTGAAGAGAGTTTTGGGTTAAGACTTTGGGCAAGAACTTTTCACTTCTTTGAGACTCTGTCTAATATGAGATTACTAGCATTGTAACCTATTCTGTTCTTGCTATCTTGTATGTTAGTATGTGGGAACCTTGTGCAGATAATTATTGTTGAACTCCCTCAGGAAGATTCGGAAACAGAAGGATATCTGGACCTCTGTTGGAGGAAGACACAAACATGTTATAAAGAGACTTTAAGGAGTCCTCCCTTTTGAAACTTTTATTTAACAGAGGAGGGCTATTATTAAAGGTTGTGCAATAGCTTTTTGAGATTCTTGGAGATGATTTTTGATATTTCTGATTAAGATGATTTATTATATATGTAGAAATTATTGTGAAAATATTTTATTAAAAATATATAATTATTTATGATATGTTATAATCATCTGTGCACGGTACTTGTTGTATGTTGCTGAGTCACAGCAGACTTACGGCAACTCCGTAGGGTTTTCAAAGCAAGTGATGTTCAGCAGTGGTTTGTGATTGCAAGTGGTTAAGACGCTGAACTGCAGGCTGTGGAAGGTCGGTAGTTCAGCAGTTCGAGACCCGAGTGTGCCGCATGACGGATTGAGCTCCCGTCTCTAGTTCCAGCTCCTGCCAACCTAGCAGTTCGAAAGCAAGAAATTGCAAGTAGATAAATAGGTACCACTTCGGTGGGAAGGTAACAGCGTTCCGTGCGCCTTGGTGTTTAGTCATGCCGGCCACATGACCACGGAAATGTCTTCGGACAGCGCTGGCTCTTCGGCTTTGAAACGGAGATGAGCACTGCAACCCTAGAGTTGGATTCGACTGGCTTTCGAGCAAGGGAACCTTTACCTTTACCTAGGATGGGGTTCTGGCCTGCATATTTTGCAACATTGATAGGATGTCCTCTGTTGAAAGAAGGCCAGGCCTAATGCCAGTGGTGGGGTGGGAAAGTGAGAATGGATTGCATGGATGCTCAAAAGGCTCCTATGCGTTTTGTGTGCAGCTTTGGCAGGGGACCTCTAAATAGGTTTATCTCCAGTGCTTTCCCCACAGCTGCTGAAGTCTCTAAATGGACATTTAGAGATCCTTTGATGAAGCTGTGGGTGGATGTTTTCAGTATCCATACAATAACTTTCCACTGAACCATCAGCATTTGGCCTTGAGAGCCAGTTTGGTGCAGGGGTTAAGTGCACGGACTTTAATCTGGGAGAACCGGGTTTGATTCTCCACTCCTCCACTCACAGCTGCTGGATGACCTTGGGCAAGCCATAGTTCTGTCAGAGCTGTTCTTTCAAGGACAGGTCTGGAAAGAGCTCTCTCAGCCCCGCCTACCGCACAGGGTGTCTGTTGTGGGGCGGGGAAGGGAAAGGGGTTTTGTAAGCCGCTCTGAGACTCCCTTGGGTTGTGAAGGGCCGGGTACAAATCCAATCTCTTCTCTTCTTCTTGACTTACTTCCTCTTGGTGACATTCATTCGTGCATTCATTCACTCATCTTAGCGACAGGTGCAGCCCTCTCGTTCTCCTGTTCTGATGTCCCTTGTGTCCCATACTTAATGATTTACAGTTCCCCAGACAGGGTTGCCAGCTCCGGGTTGGAAAATACCTGGAGACTTTGGGGGTGGATCCGGGAGAGGGTGGGGTTTGGGGAGGGGAGGGGCCTCAGCCTGGCCATTTTCCATTTTCTCCAGGGGAACTGATCTCTATCAGCTGGGGATCAGTTGTAAAAGCGGGAGATCTCCAGGCCCCACCTGGAGGCTGGCAACCCTATCCCCAGAAGACAGCCACTTTGGGGGGAGAAACAAGGACAGAAGGCAGACAAGACTCACCCGGCCACGCACTCTGAGTCTGGGCCGGCCAAGCCAGTTTGCGTGCAAGCCCTCCCTGCAGGGCACGGTCTGCAGTCTTCAGGTTCGTCTTGTCCCTGGAGAGGATTGTAGGTCCCTGGTGGGCACGGGCTTGGATAGCTGGCTCCATTAGGGCAGAAGTATCCGGCTGGACATTTCAGACATTGCTTGGCCCCTGGAGAGAAGGGGGGGAGGAAACCACCGAGCAAACTGATAACTAACTGATTATATTGTTACCTACTAGTTTTGAATTGTCATGATTTCTTTTTTCTCTAGCGAACAACGGCCAATCCCACTTCTGTGAGCTTGATGACAATACTGTTCGCAAGCCCTGGCCCTCTTGAATGGGGGGCGGAAGACTGCGGGTCCAGAGGATTGGAGCTGTAAAGCACAGTTGTGGGCTCTGTTTTCAAGAACACAAAACAGATCACTTTTCTCTGAACGCCCTTCATTATTGTGTCGTCTGAACAAATAGGAGAAAAGGCATGGATTTTCTAACCTTCCACTGTATACCTATGGATGAAGTTAGTGATCCAGTGTGCACGTGTGTGAGAAGTGCCATCAAGCTGCTTAAGAGCAGCAACTTTAATCTGGGAGAACCGGGTTTGGTTCCCCACGCCTCCACATGCAGCTGCTGGTGTGACCTTGGGTCAGTCACAAGTTCTCTCAGAGCTGTTCTCTCAAGAGCAGTTTCTGTCAGAGCTCTCTCAGCCCCACCTACCTCACAGGGTGTCTGTTGTGGGGAGGGGAAAGGAAAGGAGATTGTAAGCTGCTCTGAGACTCCGAGTGAAGGGTGGGGTACAAATCCAATTCCTCCTCCTCCTCCCCCTATGAATTAAAGTTCTCCAAAATGTCCTTGCTCAGGTCTTGCATACTGAGGGCCCTCGTGGCTTCCTTGATTGAGTCCATCCATCTTTTGCTGGGTCTTCCTCTTTCCCCGCTGCCCTCAGCTGTTCCTAACATGATTCTCTTTCCCAGTGACTCTTGTCCTTCTCTTCATGTGACCTGTTATGTCTTGAGAGACATATAGGGAAAAGCATATCTCGCATCACTTATTATGCGGATTGTAAAAGTGTAAATACTGACCAATGGTGTGCCTTCTGGAGGGAATGGTTTTGATTGGGCGTTATCCCTTGATTATGATTGGGTGTAATGTACTTAGTGTGATTGGATACTGTAAATATTGTGGGTGTGGCTATCCCAGCCAGAATTGTATATAAGTTGCCATTTTGCCTGTTGAATTGTCTAGCTGGTCTAGTCCTAGCAGGTCTAACTTGTTATGCTGTTCTCACTATTC
>NW_015172651.1:74989-75581 GCF_001447785.1 Gekko japonicus | reverse complement strand
AAACCCCCCGGCCCCTCTAGGTTACACCTGTAAAAAAAACCCCTGTACTGATCTTTTAAAGATCTGAGCAGCCCCCCCCCCCAAAAAAAAAAACCCAACACCCAGTGTTTTCTGGATCATGGCTGCCAAAGGTCTGCAAGGGTCCCTAGACAAAGACTACCCCTGGGTTTCACTTCCATTATGAAAACCCATCTGAAACATTACAGGAAAATGTCAAGAACATAAGAGAAGCCAATGTTGGATCAGGCCAAAGGCCCATCCAGTTCAACACGCTGTGTCACACAGTGGCCAAAAATACCAGGTGCCATCAGGTGGTCCAGCAGTGGGGCCAGCAGTGGGACACTAGAAGCCCTCCCACTGTGGGCCCCTCCCCCAAGCACCAAGATGACAGAGCATGACTTGCCCCAGACTGAGAGTCCCTATTTATACCTTGTGGCTAATAGCCACTGATGGACCTCTGCTCCATATGCCTATCTAATTCCCTTTTGAAGCCGTCCATGCTTGTAGCCACCACCACTTCCTGTGGCAGTGAATTCCAAGTGTTAATCACTCTTTGGGTGAAGAAGTACTTCCTTTTATCCATTCTAACCCG
>NW_015172651.1:73417-74630 GCF_001447785.1 Gekko japonicus | reverse complement strand
AACCCAACTGCTCAGCAATTTCATGGAGTGCCCACGAGTTCTTGTATTGTGAGAAAGGGAGAAAAGTACTTCTTTCTCAACCGGCTCTATCCCTTGCATAATCTTGTAGACCTCGATCATGTCACCCCTCAGCTGTCGTTTCTCCAAGCGAAAGAGCCCCAAGCGCCTAACTTGCCCAGCCTCATTGGCCCCCAGAGTGATGCAGAGTATGAGGCATCTGATGGCACTTTCTACCCCTAAAACACATGGACTAAAATGGCCATTACTTCTGTGTGTGTGAGAAGTGAAAAACCAGCTTATGACAACCCTGTAGGGTATTCAAGGCAAGGGAGATTCAGAGACAGTTTGCCATTGCCTTCCTCTGTAGTGCGCAGACTCTAATCTGGGACAGCCAGGTTCAGTTCCCCTTTTTTTTTTCCGCCTCCGCCTCTTCTCCTTCTCCTTCTCTGACCCCGGACTTCCTCATTGGTCTCCCAATAATTAGGGCTGACCTTGCTTAGTTTTTGCAATCTGACAGGTTCAGACTAGCCTTGGACATTCAGGTCAAGGCAGACTTCCTCTGGTCTCAGCCAATGTGCCCTCTAAGCTGTGGAGTCCTGTGAGCAACACTTCTCCTCCTCCTCCTCCTCCTCCTCTTCTCCTTCTCCTTCTCTGACCCCGGACTTCCTCATTGGTCTCCCAATAATTAGGGCTGACCTTGCTTAGTTTTTGCAATCTGACGGGTTCAGGCTAGCCTTGGCCATTCAGGTCAAGGCAGACTTCCTCTGGTCTCTCAGCGTAAGTGACTTAGACTGTAGTACGCACACGGTCTGCCATCCCATCTGCTGTAGCCAGTATGGGTCATCCCATATCGTTCAGCCGGTAATGTCGCATGGAACACACTGCTGCGGTGGGGCAGGCAGAGAAGCCTCCAGTGAGGGGGGCATGTTTGGTTGAACACAGAGATGTTTGAAACACACAAGAATCATAGAATCATAGAGTTGGAAGGGACCTCCAGGGTCATCTGCTACCTCCCCCTATACACCCAGTGACCCCTTTTCCATGCCGAGAAGATGACCAAAATCCTCCAGGATCTCCAGCCAAACTGACCTGGAGAAAAATTGCTTCCTGACCCCAAAGTGGCGATCGGCATTTCCCTGGGTGTGTAAGAAAGGGCCACGAGAACTAAGCAGTGAGGCAACCCTTCCTGCCCTCCCTCTCATGATCTGCCTAA
>NW_015172651.1:67131-73054 GCF_001447785.1 Gekko japonicus | reverse complement strand
TCTCTCTCTCTCTCTCTCTCTCTCTCTCTCATAAATAAATAAAAATAAAACAGGACACAGATGTTTCAAAATATTCCTAGAGAGGGCAACTTTGTGCCCTAAACGGGGAGGTGTGTGCTTTCCCTGGCTGTACTGGGGAATTGGAGCTGCGGTGGCTCAAGTGGTTAAGACGCTGAACTGCAGGCTGTGGAAGATCGGTAGTTCAGCAGTTTGAGACCCGGGTGCCGCAAGACTGAGTGAGCTCCCGTCTCTAGTTCCAGCTCCTGCCAACCTAGCAGTTCGAAAGCAAGAAATTGCAAGTAGATAAATAGGGACCACTTCGGTGGGAAGGTAACAGCGTTCCGTGCGCCTTGGTGTTTAGCCATGCCGGCCACATGACCATGGAAACGTCTTCGGACAGTGCTGGCTCTTCGGCTTTGAAACGGAGATGAGCACCGCAACCCTAGAGTCGGATTCGACTGGCTTTCGAGCAAGGGAACCTTTACCTTTACCTTTTACTGGGGAATTGAAAGGAAGCCCCCCCACACCAGCAGGTGGCGATGTTGGACCAGCTGAACCATGTTATAACTTGGTCTGTCCCCCCCCCTCCTCCTTCTGGAAGCGATAAACAGCAGTAGGGATTTTGTTCAAAGCTGATAATATGAGAAAGAGATACATTAAACCCAAAATAAATATATCAGCCTGTGAGCGGGCTTGGGCGAAGGCTAGCCGTTGTCTCTTTGTTAATGTAGTTAAAACCCAGAACATCTCAGGCCGGGTCTTCCAAGAGCAGGGTCTATAGAAAGTGTCAAGTCACATTTGTATTCCCCGGGGACAGTGATGAATGGGTTTTGCAGACTGTAGACAGACTCAGCACAAACACAGAGATACCAGCGTGAATGATAAGCATCCCGAATGTGATGGGCTTTGGAACCATGCACCTTAAATAATGGAGCACCTCATTGTGGGTGTAAGAAAGGACACTGTGGAGATAACAAAAGGTGTGCCTTGCTGGAATTAATCCCCTTTTTTTGCCATCAAGTCGTAGGTGATTTAGGGCGACCTCATGGGATTTTCAAGGCAAGAGACTTCAGAGGTGGTTTGCCACTGCCTGACTCCGTGTCCTGACCCTGGTGTTCCTTCCAAATACTGGCCAGGGCTGACCCTGGGCTACCCTTAAAATATGAGCTGCTCCCCTAAAAGGTAAAGGTAAAGGTTCCCTTGCTCGAAAGCCAGTCGAGTCCGACTCTAGGGTTGCGGTGCTCATCTCCGTTTCAAAGCCGAAGAGCCAGCGCTGTCCGAAGACGTTTCTGTGGTCATGTGGCCGGCATGACTAAACACCAAGGCGCACGGAACGCTGTCACCTTCCCACTGAAGTGGTCCCTATTTATCTACTTGCAATTTCTTGCTTTCGAACTGCTAGGTTGGCAGGAGCTGGAACTGGAGACGGGAGCGCACTCCGTCATGCGGCAACTCGGGTCTCAAACTGCTGAACTACCGACCTTCCACAGCCTGCAGTTCAGCGTCTTAACTAGCAGCACTTATTTGCAGAGAGGAATTTCATCAGCCTCAGAAAGCACCACATAGGCCCCGGTCACATGAGAGGTTTTGGGCCAGGAGAGGGACGGATCAGGGCCGCAGCAAATGGGCGCGATCCCACCGCAACATCTGGGAAGCGTTGCGCGCCCGTTCCTGATCCGCCCCTTCTGCCCAAAACCCCGCAGCAAAAAAGAACCACCTACTAAGGTGGTTCTTTCCGAAAGGCCGCATCAATGCTGGCCGTGGGATTGCCAGCGCGTCTTTCCGCCGGTGCCTCCCCGCCCCCCGGGCGAACTGCACATGCTCAGACATGCGCAGTTCAGCAGCCTCCCCCTCCCAATCGTCTCTTCCTCCCCGGCATCTGATTGTGCTGGGGAGCAACGGCGCCGCGGCTAAGGGGATCTGTGGGATCCCGCCGCAGCGTCTCTATTTTGGTGCGGCCTTTAAAAGCCGCACTTTGGCCCGTTTTTTTCCTGCCATGTGGCAGGGACAATATATTCTTAAAACAAGGCCCTAAACTTTTGCATCACCAACATATGCAGAACCTTCGAAGGAGAAAGCATGCACAAAGTTCCACGCTCAACCCCTCCCGGAAATGACTAAAGCCCCATAGCATATCTACACTATAGAACTACTTCAAATACCACTCCCTCTCTCCACTAAATCATGGGAACTGTAGTTTTGAACAAGGGGATGTGGATTCCTAGCACAGGCCGAAAGCTACAGGTGCCAGGATTCCTTGGGAGAATTTATTGCATTTATTTTGGGCAGATTATACCCTGCTTTCCTCTCCACTGGGGAATCCAATGGAACTCCCAGGGCTTAACAGTGATATCGGTTTCTTATCTCACAACACATGCTAATGTCGTTCAGTTCTCGCATCTGTTTGTAAACTTTTATTATGTTGTATGCTAATCTGCTGCTATTCACAGGTCTTATCAATTGTGTTAATCCAATTGTAGTTCTAATTGGCCCTTCCTGCCAACATCCTCTTCACTGGCTACCTATAAGTAATGGTTAGTGACTCTCTTTCACTGAATCTGAAGAACATAAGAACATAAGAACATAAGAGACGCCAATGTTGGATCAGGCCAAAGGCCCATCCAGTCCAACACTCTGTATCACACAGTGGCCAGAAATACCAGTGCCATCAGGAGGTCCATCAGTGGGGCCAAGACATTAGAAGCCCTCCCACTGTTGACCCCCCCCCCAAGCACCAAGAAGACAGAGCATCACTTGCCCCAGAGCCCCTAGCTATACCTTGTGGCTAATAGCCACTGATGGACCTCTGCTCCATATGCTTATCTAATTCCCTTTTGAAGCCGTCCATGCTTGTAGCACCTACCACTTCCTGTGGCAGTGAATTCCATGTGTTAATCACTCTTTGGGTGAAGAAGTACTTCCTTTTATCCGTTCTAACCCGACCGCTCTGCAGTTTCATGGAGTGCCCACGAGTGCTTGTATTGTGAGAAAGGGAGAAAAGTACCTCTTTCTCTACCTACTCTACCCCATGCATAATCTTATAAACCTCGATCATGTCACCCCATGCATGCACACGAAAACCCAGAACAAAACTTTGTTGGTCTTAAAGGACTCAAACTTTGTCCTGCAATTTACAATGCCATTCGCCTCACCTCACAAAAAACAACCCTGAGGGGTAGGTTGGGCTGAGAAATTGTTACTGGCCCAGCGTCACCCAACTTAAGCCTCCATGGCAGAAGAGGTTTTGAAACCAAATTCTCCCAGATCCTGTCCCAACAGTCCACCCTTGGAACAGGGGTCCCTGGGGGTGTGGGGTGGAGGTATTTGTGACTTTGCTGCATTGTGCAGGGGGGTGGACTAGATGACCCTTGAGGTCCCTTCCAACTCTATGGTTCTATGATTCTATAAGCCTTTACACCACAGTGGCACTCCGTGACATGAAGAAGCCTCCAATGGCACTTAAAGTGGGTATAAAACCCATATAAGTTTACAGCGTAGATCTTCCCTTGCAGAACATACCGTAAGTGGGCTGTTTTAGTCACACACAAAAAGTACCTCCTAAGCTTTGTGAACTCTGCACCAGTTTTATGTACTGAAACAAAAAAGTTATAGATAAGACATATCCTTTGGCTTTTTAATGAGTTGTCGTAAACACTCCTCTCCTCTCTTCCCCCCCTCCTTTTTCTTTCCCCTTGCCTTTGTATCAAGTTATTATGCAGAGTAACATAAGCAATGATTACAGTAAAAAGCTGAAACTGTAGACAAACCAGGGGTCATTTCGTAGAAAAAGAGATGCAGGAGCTCATTAGCATAACTCATTAGCATAACTTATTTGCATATGTCACACCCACTGGCATCACTGGAAGTGTGTCAGAAGGCAACACCCACCGCTCAGGCTCCACTGGACTGTTTTGGATTGCTAACTATTGAGGGGGGGAGAACGTGCAGATCTGTCCTCACAGAGGAGGGAGAGCTTGTACCTGAATAAAACTTGGTCTTAAAGGTGCCACTGGACTGTTTTGGACCAGAGAGTTGGGGGGGGAGGGGGCTCTGCAACTTACCTGGCTGCTTCTTGCTCTGACTGAGGGCTGCTGGGAGCAGGGGGCGTGGCTTGTTGCATGTGCCCGCCTCCTGGGTTCTTTACTGCCGGAGCTCCGCTCCTGTGCGCTCCTGCAGGAAATGACCCCTGAGACAAACCAACAGACAAACAAGACCTCTCTAAATGGGAAGGCAGCAGAGAGAAAGGCCAGAGAACGGTCTGCCCGATGCCGCTCCACCTCTATGCTCAGCTGATCTGGGTCTAGCTAGTATCTTAGACAGCTGGTGCACTGCTCGGAGCTCCTAGAAGGGAATGTGGGAGCTGAGCACGACACGTAGGTCACACTACGTCAAGAACAGCTCTTTTTCAAAGTCCATGGAAGGGGTTCTTGATCCCCTGGACATTGGTTTGGTGTCCATGAATGACTGTAAGATTACTTCAGGATTACGAGTACATCACCTTCTGTTTCTCAATAACTGCAGGGTTGAGTGTCTTCCCCAGAGCACATAAAGGAGCAAAGCTGGGAAGGAGGGTTACATATTGTGTGGGTGACAGGGGAGAAGAGGCAACTGCTATCGGTAACACGACCTGGTCTGGTCCAAGGCCAGGGAGCAACAGAAGCAGAGTCTGGTGGTGTTTGGTGTAGTGGTTAAGTACTATTGTGAAGAAGAAGAGATTGGATTTATACCCCGCCCTTCACTTGGAGTCTCAGAGTGGCTTACAAACTCCTTTCCCTTCCCCTCCCCACAACAGACACCCTGTGAGGTAGGTGGGGCTGAGAGAGCTCTTTCAAGATCTGCTCTTTCAAGAACAGCTCTGACAGAACTATGGTCATCCAGCAGCTGCAAGTGGAGGAGTGGGGAATCAAACCCTGATCTCCCAGATTAGAGTCCACACACTTAACCACTGCACCAAACTGGCTCTCAATTTACTATACTCTCAGTTTACTCTCAGTTTACTCTCAGTGTACTATCTGTTGCTGTAAGTACGTTTTTACTATGCAGTTTCTGCATTATTTCCCATGCCATGTTTAAATGCTTATGCTTTATTTCAGATTTCTGCAGCCCAACTCCTACTGCATCGTTTATCGGAGGTCCCGTCCTGTTGACCGGATTTGACTTACTCTGCATAATCTGCCTTGAGTCTCAGTAAGAAAGGAGAACTATAAATAACTTACATTTTTAAAAGGAAAATAAAAAAGCCTTTGAAGTGTGGCCCACACAACCAAAAATGATTTGAAACCTTCAAATGCTGGCTACGTGACCTTCTTACTTAGATATTCTTATTTCGACTGGGGGGAAAAAAGAACCTCGTTTTATTCCACTCAGACTCCAGGGAAAAAATAATTAAAGACAAATGACAATTATCAAAATAAATGAAGCGGCTGCAGTTTGTGACGCACCATCCTCGGATTACTTTTTTTTTTTTAATTGAGTTTGCCCAATTACTCGTTAATTTGCAAAACTCAGTCTCACTGAACAGGGTTCCCCTCTCATCATGGAGAAATTTCTACAACTTCCACAGTAAGGAGAAAAACCAATAATCCAAACAGTAAAATAGAGAAAAAGGCACCTAAACATTTAAGGAAAATGAATAACTGCAGGGCTTTGGAAATGGAAATGGAAAGATCAAGATTAACCCGGTATTTTTCATATTTTCAGTTGCAGTTAGGCTTGCTGTTCTCCCACTGGGGGCTGGGGTTTGCCTGCTTTAGGGCCCCCCAACCTGCCAGCCCGGAACTGGCCGTCAGGGGGAACTCTGCCCCAAAGTGCTGGGATCATGCCAACATGCCTAGTGCGATGATGTCACCATCATGCCAGGCACATTGCCGGGGGGGGGGGGACGCTCTAGCACTCGGCCAAAAACCTCTATGGACCCATAGAG
>NW_015172651.1:61072-67110 GCF_001447785.1 Gekko japonicus | reverse complement strand
CCCCCCCCGACGATGTGCCTTGCACGATGACATCACTTCTGGGTGCTGTGATTGTGGCACGCACCAGAAGTTCCAGGAAGGGAAGCTCCACACACACCCCCGGCAGAAGGTAGGGACCTGGCAACCCTAATTGCTGTAAAAAACCCCCATACAACGCACCCCGTTGTTCTCCTAATTGCCCTCACCACAATCTTGTGAGGTAGGCTAAACTTGGAGAAAGGGACTGGCCCAAGGTTACGGAGCAAGCTTCATGACAGAGTGGAGATCTGAACTCAGGTTTGCACCACTCCTAGCCTTATTCCACAACAACAAGAAGAAGATTGGATTTATACCCTGCCCTTTACTCGGAGTCTCAGAGTGGCTTACAGACTCCTTTCCCTTCCCCTCCCCACAACAGACACCCCGTGAGGTAGGTGGGGCTGGGAGAGCTCTTTCAAGAACTGCCCTTGAGAGAACAGCTCTGAGAGGACTTCTGACTAACCCAAGGTCATGCCAGCAGCTGCAGGTGGACGAGTGGGGAATCAAACCCGATTAGAGTCTGTGCTCCTCACCACTACACCAAACTGGCTCTCTAAGCTGCTTTGGGTCCCACGGGGGGGGGGCTTGATAGAGAGGGGGGGAGAAGGAAGGAAGGAAGGAAGGAAGGAAGGAAGGAAGGAAGGAAGGAAGGAAGGAAGGAAGGAAGGAAGGGGCTGTGTCGACCTAGCAAGAGCAGATCACTTTGGTTGCCAAAACTGCCTCAGTTGTGGGGGGAGGGTTGTGCTGCTCAAATGTTCCTGACTTTTGTAAAAGTTGAGGACACTGGCGACCACGCGAATGTATTTTAGAAACGGAGGATCTGGGAACCAATGGGCTTCCTGCGGACTGCTCCCGTTTCACCCTCCATACGCAGAAAAAGTATAATTTTCTGCAGTTCACGCTCGTTCTGTACTTTAGGTACTGGGATAATGATAATGACAAGTTACACTTACAGACGCCAATTAACTGGCGGCATTGTCCTTCCCCGTGTTGCTATCCAACAAGATCAGCACAGATCAAGCATGTGGGATCCATATTCATGAAGGTGCCCCCGTGCTTCAGAGGAGGCTGTTCATGCACTCGGTTCCATTAAAAATAAGTTTATTTCACTTACAGGCATCATCCATTACGGCAAATGCCGTGACAAAGACCATTGGCCAAACCATCCATCTCCTGTCCTAATGGACGTCAGCGGTAAGTAAAATAATCCTGCGTTTCAACGGAACGGACTTCATCAGCTACCTAATCTCCCTGCAGCCGAGTCCCGGTGGGGATGCGCCGGCCTTGCCGTGTGGAAAAGGCATTCGGTTTTGAGGGACAACACTGACAAGCCGAGAGGAGAGGACTCACAATAATGGGTTGAAATCAAGGGTGGGGAAAACTTTTTGACACAGAATCCTTATTGTTAGATACATGGCAATGTAGCCCTTCACCCCTGCTCCATAAGGAACCGATTCTCCTTTTTTGCGCAGCTGCCAGACTTTTAATTGCAAAATCCTGGAAAAATAATACCTTACAATCGCAATTGTATTATATTATCAGCCTGGCTACTTAAAGTCTGTGACTTCTGTCTCATGGACAAACTTACTGATTCTCTTCTCTCTAAGGCTGCAGGATCGTTTGATTCAAAATTTACCTTGATCTGGTTCCCCTTCCTGGACTATTTATCCACTAAACCTGAGTATTCTTCCATTTTGGATACTATAAATCTGCTGTATTGGGGCATTTCATGGGATGTTTCATGTTAATGACGTTCTTTGTGAAACCGTTTTTTTTGGGTTTTTTTGGTTAATATCATGTCCACATTGTTTGTTATGTAAGTTTTATCACGTGTACCAGTTAAGCTATATTTCTGATGTTATATTTACTTGCTTGTATTCAGGGGCCATTTCCTGCGGGAGCGCACAGGAGCGGAGCTTCAGCAGTAAGGAGCCCAGGGGGTGGGCACATGCAACAAGCCCCATCCCCTGTTCCCAGCAGTCCTCAGTCAGAGCAAGAAGCAGCCAAGTAAGTTGCAGAGCCCCACCCAACCCCCCAGTCCAAAACAGTCCAGTGGCACCTTTAAGACCAAGTTTTATTCAGCTACAAGCTCTCCCTCCTCTGTGAGGACAGATCTGCACGCTTCCCCCCCTCCCCCCAATAGCTAGCAATCCAAAACAGTCCAGTGGAGCCTGAGCGGTGGGTGTTGCCTTCCAGTGATGTCAGGGGGGGTGGCATATGCAAATAAGTTATGCTAATGGGTTATGCTAATGAGCTCCAGCACCTCTTTTTCCACGAACCCAATACAACTTATTCAGCGAGATTTAGGGCTCTTTCCATTATCTACTACATTTTACATCGGATCCACCTCTTCTCGTTGAAATAACAGCGACTTCCAAGAAAGCTATAACCCAACTTTATATCTCCCGCCCCTCCCCAAAAGGTACACTAATAACTCTCGAAAGCCTTTGTGCACAAATTTCTAGGAAATTTCCTTGGTGTCTTAAGCTACCTCGCTTTATGCCAGAGGGTAGTAAATAAGTGCTATAACTGTCAAGAACTGCAGAAGAGCCTAACGAAGGAGTCCCAGAGCGGCTTACAATCTCCTTTCCCTTCCACTCCCCACAACAGACAACCTGTGAGGTCGGTGGGGCTGAGAGAGTTCTTTCAAGGATTGCTCTTGAGAGAACAGCTCTGAGAGAACTTGTGACTGACCCAAGGACACACCAGCAGCTGCGTGTGGAGGAGTGCGGAATCAAACCTGCCTCTCCTAGATTAGAGTCCACGCTCCTAACCACTACACCAAACTGGCTTGACTTTGAGCCAGCATTGCCTCCGCAGGATATCTCACAAAGAGGGTACCCAGAACCAGCTGACCTCCAAGCTAGACTGGATGGCTTCCGCTCGCAAGTGGGGCACCAGTTACCTAAGTATGGAGGAAAACCTACACCCCACTGGTGGACCTCCTGGTGGCACCTGGTATTTAGCCCCGCCCCCTTCTTTACCCCGCCCTCTGCTTCGATCCTCATTCCGTTTGGGAATGAGGATGAAGCAGGAGGGTAAGTAGCCGGGCCTTCTGACACACTTCCGGTGATGTCAGGGGGTGTGGCTTCTGTCACTTCCGATGATGTCAGGGGGCGTGGCATATGCAAATAAGTTATGCTAATGAGTTATGCTAATGAGCTCCGGCAGCTCTTTTTCTACAACAAGACCCCTGGGCTTCTCTTATGTTCTTAGGAACTCTCAGACTGGGGCAAGGGATGCTCTGTCTTCTTGGTGCTTGGGGGGGGGGGCAACAGTGGGAGGGCTTCTAGTGTCCTGGCCCCATTGCTGGTCCTCTTGAGGGCACCTGGTATTTTTGGCCACTGTGTGACAGAGTGTTGGACTGGATGGGCCAGTGGCCTGATCCAACATTGGCTTCTCTTACGTCCTTATGAGGGGGGTGCTCACAGAGCAACCCTAAACACAGTTACACCTTTTTAACCCAATGACACCAGTGTAACTCTGTTTAGGATTGCACTGTCCGTCGTGCAATCCCCACAGATGCCGTTTGAAATGGTACATGCCCAGTTTAGACCATGGGAACTGTTTCTAACCAGGGCTGCTTGAACACTCGTCAGTTCCTGTCCATTGGTTGCGAAAAAAGACCCGAATTTTCCACAGCAGTTCATTGATCCATTCGCAGGTGTTCCAGCAGTCCAGCACAATTGGGTTTGCGTGCATGCACATCCCCTCACAGTCCAACTGAGTTATACCACTCCTCCGTCCTTGCTGCATAACTACGCTGTTCGGCAGGCAATTCAGATCCTGCTCAAATTCTATAAATCAATCATCAACAAATCCTGAGTTTCAATCAAATCCGGCCCTTCAGTGATCATCTCAGTAGTCCTTAGAGATGCTAATGGCTGCCGATCAGTTTGCGCATGCGCACTTTTTGGGAAACTTGATGCAAACTGGTCTGGCTGGCATTTGTGGCTGCTTGGCATGAGCTGAACTGTCCAGGTGACTGGCTGATATCCAGGGCTATTTTGGGGCAGGAACACACAGGAACGGAGTTCCGGCTGGCTCCCGAGTTGGCCACGCCCAGCAGGAACTCATTCGCATAATAGGCCCCACCCAACAGCAGAAACTCATTAGGACTGGCTACATTAGGGGTGTGTGGTCTAACATGCAAAGGAGTTCCTGCTACAAAAAAAGCCCTGGGTTTTGACAACAAACAAGGTAAACAGAATAAGAAGCAAAAGGTGGGCGTGGCTGGATGACCAGAGTTCTGGTAATGTGGGGGTGTGGCCTAACATGCTAATGAGCTGTGCTGTCAGGGGAGTGGCCTAACATGCTAATGAGTTTCTGCTGTTGGGTGTGGCCTATTATGCTAATGAGTTTCTGCTGGGCTTTTCCTACAAAAAAGCCCTGCTGACATCCAATTGCCACCTTCAAACATGGTAGGTTCGACAGCCAAATATGTTCACGGTGAAATCTGCACCATTCTTCATCCTAGCCACAGAGGCAGAGCTTGGCTGGACATAACAATGCCTTTGTCTTTTACCTTGGTGTGTGGACTCTAAGTGTGTGGACTCTAATCTGGGAGAACCGGGTTTGATTCCCCACTCCTTCATTTGCAGCTGCTGGATGACTTTGGGCAAGCCATAGTTCTGAGAAGAGCTGTCCTTGAAAGAGCAGTCCTCGGAACCCCAGCCCCACCCACCTCACAGGGTGTCTGGAGAAAACGGCTGCTTTGGAAGGCAGACTCTTGGGCATTGAACCTCGTTGAGGTCCCAACATGAGACGGATGGACTCCATCAGGGAAGCCAGGAGGGCCCTCCGTTTGCAAGACCTGAGCAAGGCTGTGACCAAGAGGACGTTCTGGAGACTGTTAATTTGTATGGTCGCCATGAGCCTGATGGCACTTAACACACACCCAATCATAAGATTTCCGAGATGGGCATCCATGTTCAGTGTTCCCTCTAAGCTGAGTTGGTGTGAGCTGGCTCACAGTTTTTTAGCCTCTGGCTCAAAGATTTCTGCCTTAGCTCGGGAAGGAGGGCTCCAGAGCCAACTAATGGATGCAGCGGCCAGATCGCTCGCTCACAACTTGAATGCCAGTAGCTCACAAAGTAGAAGTTTTGCTCACAAGACTCCACGGCTTAGAGTTAGCATCGATGTTAGCCTCTTCGTAGCCGTAGAAAAGAGCAAGAGCCCGGGAGCACCTGAGAGACTAACTCCTCCCCTGCCACAAATTCTGCTAGACTTTAAGGCGCTCCTGGACTCTTGCTCTTTTCTCCTGCCGTAATACTTCCAGCTTGTGCAGAATCTCTGCAGGAGATGGCAGCTCCCATGTGTTCCTTGGCTTCAGTGAGATCTGAGCCAGGGATTTCACCGCCTGCTCTCATAACCGCGACACTTTACTCCCTTTTGACCTTGAAGCTCGGTGTCATTTCTGCATCTGAACGGTAATGGCCATGATTACCGCCCCCCTACCCAAAATGCCACATAGAAGAAAAACATTAGTAACATACAAACAACAGAAGAGAGTCACCTGAAGGGCAAAGCTGACACTGGAGACCTCCAGTAGAGCGAGTACGATGCTGCATCTGGCAGGTATCGCCCGGGCTATCCAGACAGCGAGAGCTTCTGTTACACCTCTGGCACTCGGTCTGTCGGGGAGCATGAGCGCAAGTCCCGGGTGGACATGGGAGTGGCTGGATGGTGCCGACATATGGGCAATAATGCCCTGAAATAAAACCAGAGAGACAACATTTGATGTTCGCCGAGCATGCATTATGGAGGTTCCTTCACCTTGTAAGAGCCAGTTTGGTGTAGTGCAGAGGTGTCAAGCTCATTTGTTATGAGGGCCGGATCTGACATAAATGTCACTTTGTCGAGCCGGGCCATGTGTGTCATAAAATGTAATGCCAGGTACCAGAGACATAAACTGTATAAAGGACAGCAGCTGGTAAGTGCTGAGTTGGTGTAAGACTCCATGGGCTGGAAGGGGGGTGCAAAGGAAAACCCATATGGGCAGACTGGAGGGCCAGCGGTTC
>NW_015172651.1:55290-60992 GCF_001447785.1 Gekko japonicus | reverse complement strand
CGAGTTGCTCGTGGGCCGCATAAGAGCCCTGGGTGGGCCAGTTCCGGCCCCCGGGCCCTATGTTTGACAACCCTGGTATAGTGTTTCACAGACTCTAATCTGGGGAAACTGGGTTTGATTCCCCTCTCCTCCACATGCAGCTGCTGGTGTGACCTTGGGTCAGTCACAAGTTCTGTCAGAGCTGTTCTCTCGTGGGCAGTTCTCGAAAGAGCTCTCTCAGCCCCACCTACCTCACAGGGTGTCTGTGGTGGGGAGGGGAAGGGGAAGGAGATTGTAAGCTGCTCTGAGACTCCGAGTGAAGGGCGGGGTATAATGTCAGCATACAGTAAGGTATGGGACAAGATGACAGTCTATGAGACAATGTGGTGAAGATCGTGCTGATCTGGGTGACAGCTAAGTATATCACATGACCGTGTCACCAGGCAGAGATTGCATCTCTCTTGCATTAGCGTGCATGATGTAACCATGAGTCAGCACTGGTCACTGATTGGTGCTGACACTGTATATAAGTCTGTATAGTACTTGTAGAGGTGTTCACTCTGTGGATGCCTTGCAGCGGAGCACTCTGCTGGATTGGATGGCGATATTGGAGTTGAAGAGTGCTAAATGAACTGTGTATATCAGTGTAAATAAATCCACTATAAATAGTCAGCACCAGCAACCTAGTACGTGTAGTTACTGGACGCTTCCACACGCCAACATATAAATCCAATCTCTTCTTCCTCTAAGGCTGCCAGTGAAAGTGACGGGGAGCAAGAAGACCTCCGCGTCGATGCATTATTGAGAGGAACGGCTCAAAACGCGTAGAGAACGCTTTGCTAGTTAAGTGCATTGTTCCGTTCTCCTTTAATCTCTATTTTTTTTTTTTTGCTAAGAGGTAATGACCACGAGATGCCAGATTCGTTTAAGACAAAGTATGGCACGGCAGTGCCCCGAGTGCCAGTCAAATGCTCGCATCCACCTGCACAGCGTGGGAAATGAAATGAAATTAGAGGTCAAAACCTTACCCCACTCGCTCTCGCTCTCCTCATCCTCCTCTCTCATTCTAGCGACACATCTAGAAGTAGGAGGTGAGTAGAGATCACAACTTCAAATAAGGTCACGGGAGGAGGGGAGATGCTCCATCTTGCGGGACTGAGCTCTCCGGCTTCCTCCGGCAAAACACTTCAAAGTACATCGCAATCTTCGAACTGAAGCCGGAAGAATTACTTTGCGAAAATGTTTGCGGTCCAAGCTGGGTGAAGTGCTTCCAAAGTCACACTGGGGGATGAGCCATTAGTGGCTAGAGATGGGCATGAACCTAAAAAATGTAGGTTGGTTCAGAGTCCGGGGCGGCCCACGGGACTGAACCCCGCACTGAATCGAATTGGCCCCACGTGAACCGAACTGCTCTGGCCCCACGTGAACCGAACTTTCTCCTGGCCACAGCTCGCCACGACCGGGAGAGAGGGGGCAGGGGTCGCCCTGGAAGGGGCTTCTTTTCCTCCTTTCTCCCAGCCATGGCTCGCCCCTGCTGAGAGAAAGGGGGGGGGAAATCAGCCAGGAAAGGGCTTCCATTTAAACCTAACAGCTGGGTGGTTGAGTACACTGCTCAGCAGTGTGGTGCTCAGCCAGTTTGGTGTCGTGGTTAAGTGTGCGGACTCTAATCTGGGAGAACCGGGTTTGATTCCCCCACTCCTCCAGTTGCAGCTGCTGGATGACCTTGGGCGAGCCATAGTTCTGACAAGAGCTGTCCTAGAAAGGGCAGTTCTCGAGAGAGCTCTCTCAGCCCCACCTACCTCACAGGGAGTCTATTGTGGGGAGGGTAAGGGAAAGGAGTTTGTAAGCCGCTCTGAGACTCCGAGTGAAGGGCGGGGTATAAATCCAATCTCTTATCTTCTTCTTCTTCTCTTCAGTTATAGCGGCAGACCCCACTGCTCAGCTGTTAGGTTTAAATGGAAGCCCCTTCCTAGGAGATTCTCCCCATTTCTCCCGGCCATGGTAACTTCCAGAGCGATCCCTGCGCCTTTTCTCCCAGCCGTGGTGAGTTGCGGCCAGGAGAAAGGAGGAACCGAACTTGCCAGACCAGTTCGGTTCATGTGGGGCCGGTTCAATCCAGGGTTTAGTCCATAGGTAGCTGCGGTGGCTCAAGTGGTTAAGACGCTGAACTGCAGGCTGTGGAAGGTCGGTAGTTGAGCAGTTCGAGACCCGGGTGCCACATGATGGAGTGAGCTCCCGTCTCTAGTTCCAGCTCCTGCCAACCTAGCAGTTCGAAAGCAAGAAACTGCAAGTAGATAAATAGGTACCACTTCAGTGGGAAGGTAACAGTGTTCCGTGCACCTTGGTGTTTAGTCATGCCGGCCACATGACCACGGAAATGTCTTCGGACAGCGCTGGCTCTTCGGCTTTGAAACGGAGATGAGCACCGCAACCCTAGAGTCGGATTCGACTGGCTTTCGAGCAAGGGAACCTTTACCTTTACCTTTTTACCAACCTAGCCGTTCGAAAGCAAGAAACTGCAAGTAGATACATAGGTACCACTTCAGTGGGAAGGTAACAGTGTTCCGTGCACCTTGGTGTTTAGTCATGCCGGCCACATGACCACGGAAACGTCTTCGGACAGCGCTGGCTCTTCAGCTTTGAAACGGAGATGAGCACCGCAACCCTAGAGTCGGATTTGACTGGCTTTCGAGCAAGGGAACCTTTACCTTTACCACCAGGAAATGGGTGTGTCTAATCCCATCCTTCCTCCAAGGAGCTAAGGGTGACCCACGTAGTTTCCCATTCTTCACAAGAAACTTGTGAGGTAGGGGAGCAAGAGAGAGTAACTGGCCCAAGGCCATCCAATGCATTCCTAGACTAGGCAGGAACTTGAACCCAGATGTCCCCTCATCTAGTCCAGCCTCTACACCACACTGGTTCTCTTTCTGGAGGTCCCATCTGGGAGCCTTATTTTTTAATCTCTGGCTAACGAACTAAAACATACATAATAAAAACATATCTTTAAAAAAAAACATTAAAACCAACAAAAACACCACATAATGAGAACAATTAAAACCAGAGCTAAAAGACATATGGGGACATAAAAACAACCATTAAAGACTGGGATTGGAAATAGGTTTGCCAGCCTCCAGTTGGGGCATGGAGATCTTCAGACTACAGAAATCAATTCCCTTGGAGAAAATGGCTCCTTTGGACTCTATGGCGTTATACCTTGCTAAGGTCCCTCTCCTCCCCAAATCCTGCCCCCCCAGGGTCCACCCCCCCCCCAATCTCCGGGTATTTTACTACCTGGAATTAGCAGCCCCAGGGGTCATTTCGTAGAAAAAGAGGTGCAGGAGCTCATTAGCATAACTTATTAGCATAACTTATTTGCATATGCCACACACCCCGACATTACCAGAAGTGTGTCAGAAGGCAACACCCCCCGCTCAGGCTCCACTGGACTGTTTTGGGTTGCTAGCTATTGGGGGGGGGAACATGCAGATCTGTCCTCGCAGAGGAGGGAGAGCTTGTACCTAAATAAAACTTGGTCTTAAAGGTGCCACTGGACAGTTTTGGATTGCTAGCTATTGGGGGGGGACATGCAGATCTGTCCTCGCAGAGGAGGGAGAGCTTGTACCTGAATAAAACTTGGTCTTAAAGGTGCCACTGGACTGTTTTGGATTGCTAGCTATGGGGGGGGGGAACGCACAGATCTGCCTTCACAGAGGAGGGAGAGCTTATACCTGAAGGCTGGCCAGGAGGGGGGCTCTGCAACTTACCTGACTGCTTCTTGCTCCTCGTGGCCCAACTGAGGGCTGCTGGGAGCAGGGGTGGAGCTTTTTGCGTGTGCCCGCCCCCTGGGCTCCTTACTGCTGGAGCTCCACTCCTGTGCGCTCCCACCGGAAATGACCCCTGAGCAGCCCTACACTGGGAATGATTCTGGATCTCTTCCCCAGTGCTGTTTTGACATGAACTTTCCCATTCTGTTTTTGCTTCTGTGATGAAAACACATGATTTTCCAGGCCATTTAACCTGACTCTGAATTTTTACCACCAAAGGAATACTTGGCGCTCTTTGTTCAGAGACAGATCAGGACGATATCTTATCTTTGTACACAACACACAGTGGGTGCAGAAACTTAATCTCAAATGGCATACAGAAACCAAACAGCGTGCGTGCACCATACAAACAAATCTGCAAAACCCGACCGTGGGAAGCAGAGAGCCGAAGCCATTGATAAAAATGTGCAAGACTATAAAAAGGCATGCAAGGGGGGGGGGGACATTCGCTCCTCCTCTTTGAGTGCCTCTCTCAGAAAGTGTGGCCAGGCCCCCTTCTGTCAAAGGATCATAAATTAGCTAATGGAGCTACAAAGGCCCTCTTTGTTAAGGGCTGGAGAACTTCCAACCATCGGGCAAACCTGGACTCAAAAGACTTCCAGATCAATTCGGTGCCAGGCAGGCTCCGGCAGCAGCGGAATTCCCACCTTCTCGCACGTGTGGGTGCCTGTGTGCAGTTCCTCGCCACACCTGCCTCCTGATCTTGCCCTGGAATTGGCCCACAACACAAATTATAGTCCTGTCATCTCCGCAAGTAGTAGCCAGAGCCTAATGTTCCCCCCCCAAAAAAAAACTATTTAAATGTTTAAAAGCATTGGACAGCCTTGTCAATAAAAAGGCAGCTTTCCAAACGTTTCATTATGTCAAAAATGGCCAACTCTCGTAGGCAACGAGGAACCTATTTGTCTCATTCTGCCAGAACTGCAGTCCTGAAATTGCAGCGTTCGGTGCCGAACTCCACGGGTTGCCATAATGCCAGGGTAATGCCACTCTCCTAACTCTGTCGTTTGCACAATGCCTGCTCCCACGAGAATGCTGCTCTCTATTCATCCGGCACAGCCTGGAAGTCGAAAGGCTCGAAACCCAAGACCCTGAGTTATCTAATTTCCATAACAGTGAATTACAGACCACTGCTGGATATGAACCCACGAGGCTTTTCATGCCGTATCAGTCATTCGGCTTTGCCTTTTATCAGTCGACATCAAGGCAGCCAGAATACGGGAACACTTCATTATTTAATTAAGAGGATCCTCATTACAGACGTCGGAATCAAGTTACTGCGCACAGAGGCTCGGCGGGAGGTACCTGGAAGCGCTCATTAAATACTTTGGCTTCCGGGGGAGGAAAAATGTCTTCGAGAAAAGGAGAGCCTGGACCCTGCTGGAAGATGAACTCTGACCTTGGGAGTGTCACCAAACGCTCGGCTCACATGGACCGGCAGCCTTTCTCCCTAATGAGTTGTCCCATGGCTGAAGATGAGCCTGCTCTCACATGACCAGACAAGAGGCCAAGGGCTGGTTAATGCAGGAGGAGGAGGAGAAGAAGAAGAAGAAGAAGAATCCAGTTCGTCAGCCATGTTGGTCTGAAGCAGTACAACAAATTTATTTATTTATTTATTTATTTTTCACATCTATACCCCGCCCTTCCCAATGGGCTCAGGGCGGCTTACAGAGGCAAGGCAGAACCTAGCCATAATAAAACATAATATATATAATAATTTAAAACACATCATGCATCTTAAAAATCTTAAATTAAAACATGGTGCTCAAGAACTTCCATAGTCCAAAGATGACAGATCGTCGGTCCAAGGCTCCAAGCAGACGGCTTAGGGCTTCTTCCATTCAGATGTTTCCTCGGGGCCTCGTCCAACCCATGGCGGTGGTGGTATAGTAGGGGCGG